>NW_027189302.1:128911-193633 GCF_040958095.1 Procambarus clarkii | reverse complement strand
ATCGTTAATATAAACGGAAAATCAAGAACATTATAGTTAATTCTAATGAAAACACATTGTTTTTTATCATTTGTATTGGAAACAACATTGTCATATGTCTTTTCTTGGAACTAAATAATACGAAACCTCGCTCTATGATTTGAAGTTAAAATCCTCAAATATGGTTTATATAGTGACTTTTTTCACGTTTTTCATTAGTTTTGATATTACGTAAATATATTCATTTTACCAATATTTCGATACTATTTCATGTAGTATCACGATATGTGATTTGGCCTTCAAATCTCAGAATTTCGCATAATATTGCATTTTTAAGCAAGTTTTCTTGCATTTTTGTTTCGTACGAAAAATCATCGATATAGCAATATTTTGACGTTATCATCTCCTTTCCTTCATGTGATTTAAACAAAATATCATCGATTAGGCAATATTTTGCCGTTTTCCACGTTTTTTTAATTTTCCGTCCATGGGTATTAATTCATTATATATACGATAAAAATGATGCAAACACATAATTGATTAGATAACCTTAAATACTTCATTTTCAATCATCTATTTGTTTCTCGTTAAATACTGAGTAAGATATTGAAAGGGGAGAAGTTCGGTTTTTATTGCATATATCGACGTTTCAGCCGGATTAGAGCGGTTTACGTGTACATCTTCCATCGTTAATATAAACGGAAATCAAGAACATTATAGTTAATTCTAATGAAAACACATTGTTTTTTATCATTTGTATTGGAAACAACATTGTCATATGTCTTTTCTTGGATCTAAATATACGAAACCTCGCTCTATGATTTGAAGTTAAAATCCTCAAATATGGTTATATAGTGACTTTTTTCACGTTTTTCATGTAGTTTGATATTACGTAAATATATTCATTTTTACCAATATTTCGATACTATTTCATGTAGTATCACGATATGTGATTTGGCCTTCAAATCTCAGAATTTCGCATAATATTGCATTTTAAGCAAGTTTTCTTGCATTTTGTTTCGTACGAAAAATCATCGAATATAGCAATATTTTGACGTTTATCATCTCCTTTTCCTTCATGTGATTTAAACAAAATATCATCGAATAAGGCAATATTTTGCCGTTTTCCACGTTTTTGTGAATTTTCCGTCCATGGGTTTTAATTCATATATATACGATAAAAATGATGCAAACACATAATTGATTAGATAATAACCTTAAATACTTCATTTTCAATCATCTATTTGTTTCTCGTTAAAATACTGAGTAAGATATTGAAAAGGGGAGAAGTTCGGTTTTTATTGCATATATCGACGTTTCAGCCTGATTAGAGCGGTTTTACGTGTACATCTTCCATCGTTAATATAAACGGAAAATCAAGAACATTATAGTTAATTCTAATGAAAACACATTGTTTTTTATCATTTGTATTGGAAACAACATTGTCATATGTCTTTTCTTGGATCTAAATAATACGAAACCTCGCTCTATGATTTGAAGTTAAAATCCTCAAATATGGTTATATAGTGACTTTTTTCACGTTTTTCATGTAGTTTGATATTACGTAAATATATTCTTTTTACCAATATTTCGATACTATTTCATGTAGTATCACGATATGTGATTTGGCCTTCAAATCTCAGAATTTCGCATAATATTGCATTTTAAGCAAGTTTTCTTGCATTTTGTTTCGTACGAAAAATCATCGAATATAGCAATATTTTGACGTTTATCATCTCCTTTTCCTTCATGTGATTTAAACAAAATATCATCGAATTAGGCAATATTTTGCCGTTTTCCACGTTTTTGTGAATTTTCAGTCCATGGGTTTTAATTCATATATATACGATAAAAATGATGCAAACACATAATTGATTAGATAATAACCTTAAATACTTCATTTTCAATCATCTATTTGTTTCTCGTTAAAATACTGAGTAAGATATTGAAAAGGGGAGAAGTTCGGTTTTTATTGCATATATCGACGTTTCAGCCGGATTAGAGCGGTTTTACGTGTACATCTTCCATCGTTAATATAAACGGAAAATCAAGAACATTATAGTTAATTCTAATGAAAACACATTGTTTTTTATCATTTGTATTGGAAACAACATTGTCATATGTCTTTTCTTGGATCTAAATAATACGAAACCTCGCTCTATGATTTGAAGTTAAAATCCTCAAATATGGTTATATAGTGACTTTTTTCACGTTTTTCATGTAGTTTGATATTACGTAAATATATTCATTTTTACCAATATTTCGATACTATTTCATGTAGTATCACGATATGTGATTTGGCCTTCAAATCTCAGAATTTCGCATAATTTTGCATTTTAAGCAAGTTTTCTTGCATTTTGTTTCGTACGAAAAATCATCGAATATAGCAATATTTTGACGTTTATCATCTCCTTTTCCTTCATGTGATTTAAACAAAATATCATCGAATTAGGCAATATTTTGCCGTTTTCCACGTTTTTTTTAATTTTCCGTCCATGGTATTAATTCATATATATACGATAAAATGATGCAAACACATAATTGATTAGATAATAACCTTAAATACTTCATTTTCAATCATCTATTTGTTTCTCGTTAAAATACTGAGTAAGATATTGAAAAGGGGAGAAGTTCGGTTTTTATTGCATATATCGACGTTTCAGCCGGATTAGAGCGGTTTTACGTGTACATCTTCCATCGTTAATATAAACGGAAAATCAAGAACATTATAGTTAATTCTAATGAAAACACATTGTTTTTTATCATTTGTATTGGAAACAACATTGTCATATGTCTTTTCTTGGATCTAAATAATACGAAACCTCGCTCTATGATTTGAAGTTAAAATCCTCAAATATGGTTATATAGTGACTTTTTTCACGTTTTTCATGTAGTTTGATATTACGTAAATATATTCATTTTTACCAATATTTCGATACTATTTCATGTAGTATCACGATATGTGATTTGGCCTTCAAATCTCAGAATTTCGCATAATATTGCATTTTAAGCAAGTTTTCTTGCATTTTGTTTCGTACGAAAAATCATCGAATATAGCAATATTTTGACGTTTATCATCTCCTTTTCCTTCATGTGATTTAAACAAAATATCATCGAATTAGGCAATATTTTGCCGTTTTCCACGTTTTTGTGAATTTTCAGTCCATGGGTTTAATTCATATATATACGATAAAAATGATGCAAACACATAATTGATTAGATAATAACCTTAAATACTTCATTTTCAATCATCTATTTGTTTCTCGTTAAAATACTGAGTAAGATATTGAAAAGGGGAGAAGTTCGGTTTTTATTGCATATATCGACGTTTCAGCCGGATTAGAGCGGTTTTACGTGTACATCTTCCATCGTTAATATAAACGGAAAATCAAGAACATTATAGTTAATTCTAATGAAAACACATTGTTTTTTATCATTTGTATTGGAAACAACATTGTCATATGTCTTTTCTTGGATCTAAATAATACGAAACCTCGCTCTATGATTTGAAGTTAAAATCCTCAAATATGGTTATATAGTGACTTTTTTCACGTTTTTCATGTAGTTTGATATTACGTAAATATATTCATTTTTACCAATATTTCGATACTATTTCATGTAGTATCACGATATGTGATTTGGCCTTCAAATCTCAGAATTTCGCATAATATTGCATTTTAAGCAAGTTTTCTTGCATTTTGTTTCGTACGAAAAATCATCGAATATAGCAATATTTTGACGTTTATCATCTCCTTTTCCTTCATGTGATTTAAACAAAATATCATCGAATTAGGCAATATTTTGCCGTTTTCCACGTTTTTTTTAATTTTCCGTCCATGGGTATTAATTCATATTATATACGATAAAAATGATGCAAACACATAATTGATTAGATAATAACCTTAAATACTTCATTTTCAATCATCTATTTGTTTCTCGTTAAAATACTGAGTAAGATATTGAAAAGGGGAGAAGTTCGGTTTTTATTGCATATATCGACGTTTCAGCCGGATTAGAGCGGTTTTACGTGTACATCTTCCATCGTTAATATAAACGGAAAATCAAGAACATTATAGTTAATTCTAATGAAAACACATTGTTTTTTATCATTTGTATTGGAAACAACATTGTCATATGTCTTTTCTTGGATCTAAATAATACGAAACCTCGCTCTATGATTTGAAGTTAAAATCCTCAAATATGGTTATATAGTGACTTTTTTCACGTTTTTCATGTAGTTTGATATTACGTAAATATATTCATTTTTACCAATATTTCGATACTATTTCATGTAGTATCACGATATGTGATTTGGCCTTCAAATCTCAGAATTTCGCATAATATTGCATTTTAAGCAAGTTTTCTTGCATTTTGTTTCGTACGAAAAATCATCGAATATAGCAATATTTTGACGTTTATCATCTCCTTTTCCTTCATGTGATTTAAACAAAATATCATCGAATTAGGCAATATTTTGCCGTTTTCCACGTTTTTGTGAATTTTCAGTCCATGGGTTTTAATTCATATATATACGATAAAAATGATGCAAACACATAATTGATTAGATAATAACCTTAAATACTTCATTTTCAATCATCTATTTGTTTCTCGTTAAAATACTGAGTAAGATATTGAAAAGGGGAGAAGTTCGGTTTTTATTGCATATATCGACGTTTCAGCCGGATTAGAGCGGTTTTACGTGTACATCTTCCATCGTTAATATAAACGGAAAATCAAGAACATTATAGTTAATTCTAATGAAAACACATTGTTTTTTATCATTTGTATTGGAAACAACATTGTCATATGTCTTTTCTTGGATCTAAATAATACGAAACCTCGCTCTATGATTTGAAGTTAAAATCCTCAAATATGGTTATATAGTGACTTTTTTCACGTTTTTCATGTAGTTTGATATTACGTAAATATATTCATTTTTACCAATATTTCGATACTATTTCATGTAGTATCACGATATGTGATTTGGCCTTCAAATCTCAGAATTTCGCATAATATTGCATTTTAAGCAAGTTTTCTTGCATTTTGTTTCGTACGAAAAATCATCGAATACAGCAATATTTTGACGTTTATCATCTCCTTTTCCTTCATGTGATTTAAACAAAATATCATCGAATTAGGCAATATTTTGCCGTTTTCCACGTTTTTGTGAATTTTCAGTCCATGGGTTTTAATTCATATATATACGATAAAAATGATGCAAACACATAATTGATTAGATAATAACCTTAAATACTTCATTTTCAATCATCTATTTGTTTCTCGTTAAAATACTGAGTAAGATATTGAAAAGGGGAGAAGTTCGGTTTTTATTGCATATATCGACGTTTCAGCCGGATTAGAGCGGTTTTACGTGTACATCTTCCATCGTTAATATAAACGGAAAATCAAGAACATTATAGTTAATTCTAATGAAAACACATTGTTTTTTATCATTTGTATTGGAAACAACATTGTCATATGTCTTTTCTTGGAACTAAATAATACGAAACCTCGCTCTATGATTTGAAGTTAAAATCCTCAAATATGGTTATATAGTGACTTTTTTCACGTTTTTCATTTAGTTTGATATTACGTAAATATATTCATTTTTACCAATATTTCGATACTATTTCATGTAGTATCACGATATGTGATTTGGCCTTCAAATCTCAGAATTTCGCATAATATTGCATTTTAAGCAAGTTTTCTTGCATTTTGTTTCGTACGAAAAATCATCGAATATAGCAATATTTTGACGTTTATCATCTCCTTTTCCTTCATGTGATTTAAACAAAATATCATCGAATTAGGCAATATTTTGCCGTTTTCCACGTTTTTTTGAATTTTCCGTCCATGGGTATTAATTCATATATATTTACGATAAAAATGATGCAAACACATAATTGATTAGATAATAACCTTAAATACTTCATTTTCAATCATCTATTTGTTTCTCGTTAAAATACTGAGTAAGATATTGAAAAGGGGAGAAGTTCGGTTTTTATTGCATATATCGACGTTTCAGCCGGATTAGAGCGGTTTTACGTGTACATCTTCCATCGTTAATATAAACGGAAAATCAAGAACATTATAGTTAATTCTAATGAAAACACATTGTTTTTTATCATTTGTATTGGAAACAACATTGTCATATGTCTTTTCTTGGAACTAAATAATACGAAACCTCGCTCTATGATTTGAAGTTAAAATCCTCAAATATGGTTATATAGTGACTTTTTTCACGTTTTTCATGTAGTTTGATATACGTAAATATATTCATTTTTACCAATATTCGATCCTATTTCATGTAGTATCACGATATGTGATTTGGCCTTTCAAATCTCAGAATTTCGCATAATATTGCATTTTAAGCAAGTTTTCTTGCATTTTGTTTCGTACGAAAAATCATCGAATATAGCAATATTTTGACGTTTATCATCTCCTTTTCCTTCATGTGATTTAAACAAAATATCATCGAATTAGGCAATATTTTGCCGTTTTCCACGTTTTTGTGAATTTTCAGTCCATGGGTTTTAATTCATATACATACGATAAAATGATGCAAACACATAATTGATTAGATAATAACCTTAAATACTTCATTTTCAATCATCTATTTGTTTCTCGTTAAAATACTGAGTAAGATATTGAAAAGGGGAGAAGTTCGGTTTTTATTGCATATATCGACGTTTCAGCCGGAATTAGAGCGGTTTACGTGTACATCTTCCATCGTTAATATAAACGGAAAATCAAGAACATTATAGTTAATTCTAATGAAAACACATTGTTTTTTATCATTTGTATTGGAAACAACATTGTCATATGTCTTTTCTTGGATCTAAATAATACGAAACCTCGCTCTATGATTTGAAGTTAAAATCCTCAAATATGGTTATATAGTGACTTTTTTCACGTTTTTCATCTAGTTTGATATTACGTAATATATTCATTTTTACCAATATTTCGGTACTATTTCATGTAGTATCACGATATGTGATTTGGCCTTCAAATCTCAGAATTTCGCATAATATTGCATTTTAAGCAAGTTTTCTTGCATTTTGTTTCGTACGAAAAATCATCGAATATAGCAATATTTTGACGTTTATCATCTCCTTTTCCTTCATGTGATTTAAATAAAATATCATCGAATTAGGCAATATTTTGCCGTTTTCCACGTTTTTTTTAATTTTCCGTCCATGGGTATTAATTCATATATATATACGATAAAAATGATGCAAACACATAATTGATTAGATAATAACCTTAAATACTTCATTTTCAATCATCTATTTGTTTCTCGTTAAAATACTGAGTAAGATATTGAAAAGGGGAGAAGTTCGGTTTTTATTGCATATATCGACGTTTCAGCCGGATTAGAGCGGTTTTACGTGTACATCTTCCATCGTTAATATAACGGAAAATCAAGAACATTATAGTTAATTCTAATGAAAACACATTGTTTTTTATCATTTGTATTGGAAACAACATTGTCATATGTCTTTTCTTGGAACTAAATAATACGAAACCTCGCTCTATGATTTGAAGTTAAAATCCTCAAATATGGTTATATAGTGACTTTTTTCACGTTTTTCATTTGATATTACGTAAATATATTCATTTTTACCAATATTTCGATACTATTTCATGTAGTATCACGATATGTGATTTGGCCTTCAAATCTCAGAATTTCGCATAATATTGCATTTTTAAGCAAGTTTTCTTGCATTTTGTTTCGTACGAAAAATCATCGAATATAGCAATATTTTGACGTTTATCATCTCCTTTTCCTTCATGTGATTTAAACAAAATATCATCGAATTAGGCAATATTTTGCCGTTTTCCACGTTTTTGTGAATTTTCAGTCCATGGGTTTTAATTCATATACATACGATAAAAATGATGCAAACACATAATTGATTAGATAATAACCTTAAATACTTCATTTTCAATCATCTATTTGTTTCTCGTTAAAATACTGAGTAAGATATTGAAAAGGGGAGAAGTTCGGTTTTTATTGCATATATCGACGTTTCAGCCGGATTAGAGCGGTTTTACGTGTACATCTTCCATCGTTAATATAAACGGAAAATCAAGAACATTATAGTTAATTCTAATGAAAACACATTGTTTTTTATCATTTGTATTGGAAACAACATTGTCATATGTCTTTTCTTGGATCTAAATAATACGAAACCTCGCTCTATGATTTGAAGTTAAAATCCTCAAATATGGTTATATAGTGACTTTTTCACGTTTTTCATGTAGTTTGATATTACGTAAATATATTCATTTTTACCAATATTTCGATACTATTTCATGTAGTATCACGATATGTGATTTGGCCTTCAAATCTCAGAATTTCGCATAATATTGCATTTTAAGCAAGTTTTCTTGCATTTTGTTTCGTACGAAAAATCATCGAATATAGCAATATTTTGACGTTTATCATCTCCTTTTCCTTCATGTGATTTAAACAAAATATCATCGAATTAGGCAATATTTTGCCGTTTTCCACGTTTTTGTGAATTTTCAGTCCATGGGTTTTAATTCATATATATACGATAAAAATGATGCAAACACATAATTGATTAGATAATAACCTTAAATACTTCATTTTCAATCATCTATTTGTTTCTCGTTAAAATACTGAGTAAGATATTGAAAAGGGGAGAAGTTCGGTTTTTATTGCATATATCGACGTTTCAGCCGGATTAGAGCGGTTTTACGTGTACATCTTCCATCGTTAATATAAACGGAAAATCAAGAACATTATAGTTAATTCTAATGAAAACACATTGTTTTTTATCATTTGTATTGGAAACAACATTGTCATATGTCTTTTCTTGGATCTAAATAATACGAAACCTCGCTCTATGATTTGAAGTTAAAATCCTCAAATATGGTTATATAGTGACTTTTTTCACGTTTTTCATGTAGTTTGATATTACGTAAATATATTCATTTATACCAATATTTCGGTACTATTTCATGTAGTATCACGATATGTGATTTGGCCTTCAAATCTCAGAATTTCGCATAATATTGCATTTTAAGCAAGTTTTCTTGCATTTTGTTTCGTACGAAAAATCATCGAATATAGCAATATTTTGACGTTTATCATCTCCTTTTCCTTCATGTGATTTAAATAAAATATCATCGAATTAGGCAATATTTTGCCGTTTTCCACGTTTTTTTGAATTTTCCGTCCATGGGAATTAATTCATATATATATACGATAAAAATGATGCAAACACATAATTGATTAGATAATAACCTTAAATACTTCATTTTCAATCATCTATTTGTTTCTCGTTAAAATACTGAGTAAGATATTGAAAAGGGGAGAAGTTCGGTTTTTATTGCATATATCGACGTTTCAGCCGGATTAGAGCGGTTTTACGTGTACATCTTCCATCGTTAATATAAACGGAAAATCAAGAACATTATAGTTAATTCTAATGAAAACACATTGTTTTTTATCATTTGTATTGGAAACAACATTGTCATATGTGTTTTCTTGGAACTAAATAATACGAAACCTCGCTCTATGATTTGAAGTTAAAATCCTCAAATATGGTTATATAGTGACTTTTTTCACGTTTTTCATGTAGTTTGATATTACGTAAATATGTTCATTTTTACCAATATTTCGATACTATTTCATGTAGTATCACGATATGTGATTTGGCCTTCAAATCTCAGAATTTCGCATAATATTGCATTTTAAGCAAGTTTTCTTGCATTTTGTTTCGTACGAAAAATCATCGAATATAGCAATATTTTGACGTTTATCATCTCCTTTTCCTTCATGTGATTTAAACAAAATATCATCGAATTAGGCAATATTTTGCCGTTTTCCACGTTTTTTTGAATTTTCCGTCCATGGGTATTAATTCATATATATATACGATAAAAATGATGCAAACACATAATTGATTAGATAATAACCTTAAATACTTCATTTTCAATCATCTATTTGTTTCTCGTTAAAATACTGAGTAAGATATTGAAAAGGGGAGAAGTTCGGTTTTTATTGCATATATCGACGTTTCAGCCGGATTAGAGCGGTTTTACGTGTACATCTTCCATCGTTAATATAAACGGAAAATCAAGAACATTATAGTTAATTCTAATGAAAACACATTGTTTTTTATCATTTGTATTGGAAACAACATTGTCATATGTCTTTTCTTGGAACTAAATAATACGAAACCTCGCTCTATGATTTGAAGTTAAAATCCTCAAATATGGTTATATAGTGACTTTTTTCACGTTTTTCATGTAGTTTGATATTACGTAAATATATTCATTTTTACCAATATTTCGATACTATTTCATGTAGTATCACGATATGTGATTTGGCCTTCAAATCTCAGAATTTCGCATAATATTGCATTTTAAGCAAGTTTTCTTGCATTTTGTTTCGTACGAAAAATCATCGAATATAGCAATATTTTGACGTTTATCATCTCCTTTTCCTTCATGTGATTTAAACAAAATATCATCGAATTAGGCAATATTTTGCCGTTTTCCACGTTTTTGTGAATTTTCAGTCCATGGGTTTTAATTCATATACATACGATAAAAATGATGCAAACACATAATTGATTAGATAATAACCTTAAATACTTCATTTTCAATCATCTATTTGTTTCTCGTTAAAATACTGAGTAAGATATTGAAAAGGGGAGAAGTTCGGTTTTTATTGCATATATCGACGTTTCAGCCGGATTAGAGCGGTTTTACGTGTACATCTTCCATCGTTAATATAAACGGAAAATCAAGAACATTATAGTTAATTCTAATGAAAACACATTGTTTTTTATCATTTGTATTGGAAACAACATTGTCATATGTCTTTTCTTGGATCTAAATAATACGAAACCTCGCTCTATGATTTGAAGTTAAAATCCTCAAATATGGTTATATAGTGACTTTTTTCACGTTTTTCATGTAGTTTGATATTACGTAAATATATTCATTTTTACCAATATTTCGATACTATTTCATGTAGTATCACGATATGTGATTTGGCCTTCAAATCTCAGAATTTCGCATAATATTGCATTTTAAGCAAGTTTTCTTGCATTTTGTTTCGTACGAAAAATCATCGAATATAGCAATATTTTGACGTTTATCATCTCCTTTTCCTTCATGTGATTTAAACAAAATATCATCGAATTAGGCAATATTTTGCCGTTTTCCACGTTTTTGTGAATTTTCAGTCCATGGGTTTTAATTCATATATATACGATAAAAATGATGCAAACACATAATTGATTAGATAATAACCTTAAATACTTCATTTTCAATCATCTATTTGTTTCTCGTTAAAATACTGAGTAAGATATTGAAAAGGGGAGAAGTTCGGTTTTTATTGCATATATCGACGTTTCAGCCGGATTAGAGCGGTTTTACGTGTACATCTTCCATCGTTAATATAAACGGAAAATCAAGAACATTATAGTTAATTCTAATGAAAACACATTGTTTTTTATCATTTGTATTGGAAACAACATTGTCATATGTCTTTTCTTGGATCTAAATAATACGAAACCTCGCTCTATGATTTGAAGTTAAAATCCTCAAATATGGTTATATAGTGATTTTTTCACGTTTTTCATGTAGTTTGATATTACGTAAATATATTCATTTTTACCAATATTTCGGTACTATTTCATGTAGTATCACGATATGTGATTTGGCCTTCAAATCTCAGAATTTCGCATAATATTGCATTTTAAGCAAGTTTTCTTGCATTTTGTTTCGTACGAAAAATCATCGAATATAGCAATATTTTGACGTTTATCATCTCCTTTTCCTTCATGTGATTTAAATAAAATATCATCGAATTAGGCAATATTTTGCCGTTTTCCACGTTTTTTTGAATTTTCCGTCCATGGGAATTAATTCATATATATATACGATAAAAATGATGCAAACACATAATTGATTAGATAATAACCTTAAATACTTCATTTTCAATCATCTATTTGTTTCTCGTTAAAATACTGAGTAAGATATTGAAAAGGGGAGAAGTTCGGTTTTTATTGCATATATCGACGTTTCAGCCGGATTAGAGCGGTTTTACGTGTACATCTTCCATCGTTAATATAAACGGAAAATCAAGAACATTATAGTTAATTCTAATGAAAACACATTGTTTTTTATCATTTGTATTGGAAACAACATTGTCATATGTCTTTTCTTGGAACTAAATAATACGAAACCTCGCTCTATGATTTGAAGTTAAAATCCTCAAATATGGTTATATAGTGACTTTTTTCACGTTTTTCATGTAGTTTGATATTACGTAAATATGTTCATTTTTACCAATATTTCGATACTATTTCATGTAGTATCACGATATGTGATTTGGCCTTCAAATCTCAGAATTTCGCATAATATTGCATTTTAAGCAAGTTTTCTTGCATTTTGTTTCGTACGAAAAATCATCGAATATAGCAATATTTTGACGTTTATCATCTCCTTTTCCTTCATGTGATTTAAACAAAATATCATCGAATTAGGCAATATTTTGCCGTTTTCCACGTTTTTTTGAATTTTCCGTCCAAGGGTATTAATTCATATATATATACGATAAAAATGATGCAAACACATAATTGATTAGATAATAACCTTAAATACTTCATTTTCAATCATCTATTTGTTTCTCGTTAAAATACTGAGTAAGATATTGAAAAGGGGAGAAGTTCGGTTTTTATTGCATATATCGACGTTTCAGCCGGATTAGAGCGGTTTTACGTGTACATCTTCCATCGTTAATATAAACGGAAAATCAAGAACATTATAGTTAATTCTAATGAAAACACATTGTTTTTTATCATTTGTATTGGAAACAACATTGTCATATGTCTTTTCTTGGATCTAAATAATACGAAACCTCGCTCTATGATTTGAAGTTAAAATCCTCAAATATGGTTATATAGTGACTTTTTTCACGTTTTTCATGTAGTTTGATATTACGTAAATATATTCATTTTTACCAATATTTCGATACTATTTCATGTAGTATCACGATATGTGATTTGGCCTTCAAATCTCAGAATTTCGCATAATATTGCATTTTAAGCAAGTTTTCTTGCATTTTGTTTCGTACGAAAAATCATCGAATACAGCAATATTTTGACGTTTATCATCTCCTTTTCCTTCATGTGATTTAAACAAAATATCATCGAATTAGGCAATATTTTGCCGTTTTCCACGTTTTTGTGAATTTTCAGTCCATGGGTTTTAATTCATATATATACGATAAAAATGATGCAAACACATAATTGATTAGATAATAACCTTAAATACTTCATTTTCAATCATCTATTTGTTTCTCGTTAAAATACTGAGTAAGATATTGAAAAGGGGAGAAGTTCGGTTTTTATTGCATATATCGACGTTTCAGCCGGATTAGAGCGGTTTTACGTGTACATCTTCCATCGTTAATATAAACGGAAAATCAAGAACATTATAGTTAATTCAAATGAAAACACATTGTTTTTTATCATTTGTATTGGAAACAACATTGTCATATGTCTTTTCTTGGAACTAAATAATACGAAACCTCGCTCTATGATTTGAAGTTAAAATCCTCAAATATGGTTATATAGTGACTTTTTTCACGTTTTTCATGTAGTTTGATATTACGTAAATATATTCATTTTTACCAATATTTCGATACTATTTCATGTAGTATCACGATATGTGATTTGGCCTTCATATCTCAGAATTTCGCATAATATTGCATTTTAAGCAAGTTTTCTTGCATTTTGTTTCGTACGAAAAATCATCGAATATAGCAATATTTTGACGTTTATCATCTCCTTTTCCTTCATGTGATTTAAACAAAATATCATCGAATTAGGCAATATTTTGCCGTTTTCCACGTTTTTTTGAATTTTCCGTCCATGGGTATTAATTCATATATATATACGATAAAAATGATGCAAACACATAATTGATTAGATAATAACCTTAAATACTTCATTTTCAATCATCTATTTGTTTCTCGTTAAAATACTGAGTAAGATATTGAAAAGGGGAGAAGTTCGGTTTTTATTGCATATATCGACGTTTCAGCCGGATTAGAGCGGTTTTACGTGTACATCTTCCATCGTTAATATAAACGGAAAATCAAGAACATTATAGTTAATTCTAATGAAAACACATTGTTTTTTATCATTTGTATTGGAAACAACATTGTCATATGTCTTTTCTTGGAACTAAATAATACGAAACCTCGCTCTATGATTTGAAGTTAAAATCCTCAAATATGGTTATATAGTGACTTTTTTCACGTTTTTCATGTAGTTTGATATTACGTAAATATATTCATTTTTACCAATATTTCGATACTATTTCATGTAGTATCACGATATGTGATTTGGCCTTCAAATCTCAGAATTTCGCATAATATTGCATTTTAAGCAAGTTTTCTTGCATTTTGTTTCGTACGAAAAATCATCGAATATAGCAATATTTTGACGTTTATCATCTCCTTTTCCTTCATGTGATTTAAACAAAATATCATCGAATTAGGCAATATTTTGCCGTTTTCCACGTTTTTTTGAATTTTCCGTCCAAGGGTATTAATTCATATATATATACGATAAAAATGATGCAAACACATAATTGATTAGATAATAACCTTAAATACTTCATTTTCAATCATCTATTTGTTTCTCGTTAAAATACTGAGTAAGATATTGAAAAGGGGAGAAGTTCGGTTTTTATTGCATATATCGACGTTTCAGCCGGATTAGAGCGGTTTTACGTGTACATCTTCCATCGTTAATATAAACGGAAAATCAAGAACATTATAGTTAATTCTAATGAAAACACATTGTTTTTTATCATTTGTATTGGAAACAACATTGTCATATGTCTTTTCTTGGATCTAAATAATACGAAACCTCGCTCTATGATTTGAAGTTAAAATCCTCAAATATGGTTATATAGTGACTTTTTTCACGTTTTTCATGTAGTTTGATATTACGTAAATATATTCATTTTTACCAATATTTCGATACTATTTCATGTAGTATCACGATATGTGATTTGGCCTTCAAATCTCAGAATTTCGCATAATATTGCATTTTAAGCAAGTTTTCTTGCATTTTGTTTCGTACGAAAAATCATCGAATACAGCAATATTTTGACGTTTATCATCTCCTTTTCCTTCATGTGATTTAAACAAAATATCATCGAATTAGGCAATATTTTGCCGTTTTCCACGTTTTTGTGAATTTTCAGTCCATGGGTTTTAATTCATATATATACGATAAAAATGATGCAAACACATAATTGATTAGATAATAACCTTAAATACTTCATTTTCAATCATCTATTTGTTTCTCGTTAAAATACTGAGTAAGATATTGAAAAGGGGAGAAGTTCGGTTTTTATTGCATATATCGACGTTTCAGCCGGATTAGAGCGGTTTTACGTGTACATCTTCCATCGTTAATATAAACGGAAAATCAAGAACATTATAGTTAATTCTAATGAAAACACATTGTTTTTTATCATTTGTATTGGAAACAACATTGTCATATGTCTTTTCTTGGAACTAAATAATACGAAACCTCGCTCTATGATTTGAAGTTAAAATCCTCAAATATGGTTATATAGTGACTTTTTTCACGTTTTTCATGTAGTTTGATATTACGTAAATATATTCATTTTTACCAATATTTCGATACTATTTCATGTAGTATCACGATATGTGATTTGGCCTTCATATCTCAGAATTTCGCATAATATTGCATTTTAAGCAAGTTTTCTTGCATTTTGTTTCGTACGAAAAATCATCGAATATAGCAATATTTTGACGTTTATCATCTCCTTTTCCTTCATGTGATTTAAACAAAATATCATCGAATTAGGCAATATTTTGCCGTTTTCCACGTTTTTTTGAATTTTCCGTCCATGGGTATTAATTCATATATATATACGATAAAAATGATGCAAACACATAATTGATTAGATAATAACCTTAAATACTTCATTTTCAATCATCTATTTGTTTCTCGTTAAAATACTGAGTAAGATATTGAAAAGGGGAGAAGTTCGGTTTTTATTGCATATATCGACGTTTCAGCCGGATTAGAGCGGTTTTACGTGTACATCTTCCATAGTTAATATAAACGGAAAATCAAGAACATTATAGTTAATTCTAATGAAAACACATTGTTTTTTATCATTTGTATTGGAAACAACATTGTCATATGTCTTTTCTTGGAACTAAATAATACGAAACCTCGCTCTATGATTTGAAGTTAAAATCCTCAAATATGGTTATATAGTGACTTTTTTCACGTTTTTCATGTAGTTTGATATTACGTAAATATATTCATTTTTACCAATATTTCGATACTATTTCATGTAGTATCACGATATGTGATTTGGCCTTCAAATCTCAGAATTTCGCATAATATTGCATTTTAAGGAAGTTTTCTTGCATTTTGTTTCGTACGAAAAATCATCGAATATAGCAATATTTTGACGTTTATCATCTCCTTTTCCTTCATGTGATTTAAACAAAATATCATCGAATTAGGCAATATTTTGCCGTTTTCCACGTTTTTTTTAATTTTCCGTCCATGGGTATTAATTCATATATATATACGATAAAAATGATGCAAACACATAATTGATTAGATAATAACCTTAAATACTTCATTTTCAATCATCTATTTGTTTCTCGTTAAAATACTGAGTAAGATATTGAAAAGGGGAGAAGTTCGGTTTTTATTGCATATATCGACGTTTCAGCCGGATTAGAGCGGTTTTACGTGTACATCTTCCATAGTTAATATAAACGGAAAATCAAGAACATTATAGTTAATTCTAATGAAAACACATTGTTTTTTATCATTTGTATTGGAAACAACATTGTCATATGTCTTTTCTTGGAACTAAATAATACGAAACCTCGCTCTATGATTTGAAGTTAAAATCCTCAAATATGGTTATATAGTGACTTTTTTCACTTTTTTCATGTAGTTTGATATTACGTAAATATGTTCATTTTTACCAATATTTCGATACTATTTCATGTAGTATCACGATATGTGATTTGGCCTTCAAATCTCAGAATTTCGCATAATATTGCATTTTAAGCAAGTTTTCTTGCATTTTGTTTCGTACGAAAAATCATCGAATATAGCAATATTTTGACGTTTATCATCTCCTTTTCCTTCATGTGATTTAAACAAAATATCATCGAATTAGGCAATATTTTGCCGTTTTCCACGTTTTTGTGAATTTTCAGTCCATGGGTTTTAATTCTTATATATATACGATAAAAATGATGCAAACACATAATTGATTAGATAATAACCTTAAATACTTCATTTTCAATCATCTATTTGTTTCTCGTTAAAATACTGAGTAAGATATTGAAAAGGGGAGAAGTTCGGTTTTTATTGCATATATCGACGTTTCAGCCGGATTAGAGCGGTTTTACGTGTACATCTTCCATCGTTAATATAAACGGAAAATCAAGAACATTATAGTTAATTCTGAAGAAAACACATTGTTTTTTATCATTTGTATTGGAAACAACATTGTCATATGTCTTTTCTTGGATCTAAATAATACGAAACCTCGCTCTATGATTTGAAGTTAAAATCCTCAAATATGGTTATATAGTGACTTTTTTCACGTTTTTCATGTAGTTTGATATTACGTAAATATATTCATTTTTACCAATATTTCGATACTAATTCATGTAGTATCACGATATGTGATTTGGCCTTCAAATCTCAGAATTTCGCATAATATTGCATTTTAAGCAAGTTTTCTTGCATTTTGTTTCGTACGAAAAATCATCGAATATAGCAATATTTTGACGTTTATCATCTCCTTTTCCTTCATGTGATTTAAACAAAATATCATCGAATAAGGCAATATTTTGCCGTTTTCCACGTTTTTGTGAATTTTCCGTCCATGGGTTTTAATTCATATATATACGATAAAAATGATGCAAACACATAATTGATTAGATAATAACCTTAAATACTTCATTTTCAATCATCTATTTGTTTCTCGTTAAAATACTGAGTAAGATATTGAAAAGGGGAGAAGTTCGGTTTTTATTGCATATATCGACGTTTCAGCCTGATTAGAGCGGTTTTACGTGTACATCTTCCATCGTTAATATAAACGGAAAATCAAGAACATTATAGTTAATTCTAATGAAAACACATTGTTTTTTATCATTTGTATTGGAAACAACATTGTCATATGTCTTTTCTTGGATCTAAATAATACGAAACCTCGCTCTATGATTTGAAGTTAAAATCCTCAAATATGGTTATATAGTGACTTTTTTCACGTTTTTCATGTAGTTTGATATTACGTAAATATATTCTTTTTTACCAATATTTCGATACTATTTCATGTAGTATCACGATATGTGATTTGGCCTTCAAATCTCAGAATTTCGCATAATATTGTATTTTAAGCAAGTTTTCTTGCATTTTGTTTCGTACGAAAAATCATCGAATATAGCAATATTTTGACGTTTATCATCTCCTTTTCCTTCATGTGATTTAAACAAAATATCATCGAATTAGGCAATATTTTGCCGTTTTCCACGTTTTTGTGAATTTTCAGTCCATGGGTTTTAATTCATATTGTGACGATAATCTCCTTCAAGAGATTGAGCCTGCTCTTCCCTCCATAATTACGTCGTCGAAATTATATAAAACGACTATGGAAGACATGTCCAACAACAACAACAACACCAGCAAGGCTTGCCAGGGTGAGCAAAACATATGCAGCCAGCCACCTGTTCGGACTCAAACCACCAAACTACATGTTGATCGCTACCGGCTCCGCTGATTGGTCGCCGGTCTGGCTGCACCTGCACTCGCCCCCCCATACTACTTGATGTCTGGGGTCGCCCCAACCTCATAACTCAGAATGTTCAGTGCTCTCGTTGTCACCACTACTCCCGGCTAGACGCTAGCGTGTACTGAGAGAAGTGGTGGCTTAAAGCCAATATTCCAACACCTCCCATTTACTTTGTATTGCACTTCTTGTTATTTTGCCTTAACATAACTTTTCATTGTGTCATCTAATTATTCTTATTATTTTGATTGATTTTATTATAAGAATTTGTTTGTGCATTTTATTCATGTTTTGATTTAATTAACGTAATTAAAATTTCATTGTTAAAGTTTACTTGTGTTTTGTGTGTCTTCTCCTTACCTTACCACAGACGAAGTTCCAGTTTTTTCTAATTTTTTTTTATAACTATGTGACGAGGCCATACCCCTAGCCTTAAACAGCCGAACACCAACGCGTTACCGTCACAAGTTATATGGGGGCCTGTCCTAGGAGCTTCACTCAGGTACTGGTGCCAAGTGGTAATTTATGGTAAGCGTATTTAACTTTGTTAACGTAGCTTTACTATTTTTCATATTCAATTCATTTTTTATAAGGTGCGGTGTATTGTGCATTACGAGAGTAACATATAGTGAAGGTGAGACAACTTTGGATTACGTGGTGACTGTAGGCCGCAGTCATACTCTTAATTGGTCATCTCTCCCTCCGTGTTATTACTCGTGTTTACCATCTATGTCCCTTGAATATTTCTCATTCTGACAGATCATCATATTGGTACCCTGGTACTGTGGTCTGCCCCGGGTCAAGAGTACCCAATCTTCTGCAATCTGACTGTAGGAGGACAAAGAGGGCCATAGTTCCTCTAGCTCGAACTTTAGTTGCTGAATTGGGACCTCAGCAGCAGTTCTCGTCACCAGTTGACACCTCGCACCCCTACACGTCAGTCAGAGATGATGATACATACAACGGTAGGGAATTAGCTTATTTTTTCAGAGCACAAAAGTTCGCTAATTCTGTAAGTATCATATTAAATTCAGTGGGAAAAACTTGCTTTATGTCCTAAAGAGACTTGGCAAGGTATGCCTACATCCTTGGACTACCAATTTTACTTTTGAAGCATTTAACTGTTTCATTTGTTTTCGAAACTTTGTTTCATTTGTTAGTAGGATTTTCTTGCCCTTATTCTCTTACATGAGTACCGGGTACAAGATTTCCTGCGCCCTTGATTTAATTTAATCATTTAATATCTTTCACTTAACGTTAATTGTTAAAGATCACACAGGATAGGTACCAGTTGCCACGTTGTCCTGTTTCTGACATTTCACTATTGAATATTCGTGTACCTTTATTTGCTAATTTCACCATGTTTCGTCTCCAAACTTTCCGTGCAAATCCAGCAGGTGAAATAGGGACTTTAAGTCGTGCCAAGAGGACTGAATTACAAACTCTTGCACATGAGTATCAACTAGAAGTGCCCTACCAAGCCAACAAAAATGACCTACACAACCTGTTGCTGGATTACTATTTAGAGCAAGGTAAGATAGACTCTGAAACTCATGAAACTTACTATATTGCAGATAAACCTGACTTGGCAACGCTGAAACTCAAACTAGAACTGGCAAAGATTGAAGAACGAACAGCTGCCATACGGAGGGAAGAACAAGAACGCGAAGCTGCTTTGAGGAGAGAAGAACACGAACGTGAGGTCGCATTACTCCGTGAACGTGAACGAGTACAGCTTGAAACCAAACAACGCGAGTTGGAAATACAACGCGAACATGTCAAGCAACAAGCGACTCTGGCTCTAGAGTGTCGTCAACGCGAAATCGCCTTGGAAACTTCACACTTCACTCAACGCCAGCAAGCTACTGCCAATCTTCCCGTCAGTTTTAATATATCACATGCAAGTAAGTTAATGCCATCCTTTGTAGAAGCAGAAGTTGATGTGTTTTTCACCACCTTTGAAACCCTTGCTAATCAACTCCGTTGGCCTGTCGACCAATGGGCCACACTTCTCAGAGTCCATCTTACAGGTAGAGCTGCAGTCACACTCAGTACTTTGGCGTCTGAGAATGACTACTACACTCTGAAACAAGCAGTGTTGGACGCCTACCTACTTTCCACAGAAAGTTATAGAAGGAAATTCCGTGACCACCTGAAGGCAAGTACCACTACCTTCCTCGAGTTTGCTAACACGAAACGGAGGTATTTCATGAAATGGCTGGAAGCAGCACATGTCTCTACTTTTACAGAACTCGTCAACCTGATGCTTGTTGAAGAATTCTTGAGACGTGTGCCACCTCCTGTCCGCCTCTACTTAGCAGATAAAGAAGAAACCGACTACCTGAAGTGTGCTAAGTCGGCTGACACTTACAGCCTCATCCACCGGCTGACACCCGAACCATCCTCCAGTAAGAAGTCGTGGTACAGTTACGAGAAGGTGAGCCCCGATCAAGCTGGTTCACAACTGTACTGCAAGTATTGTAGACTCTATGGACATACCATAGACAAGTGTGGTAAGTCTCAATACAAGGGAACCACTGACCAACAACGACCCAAACCAACTCCTCCTAAGTCCGGTAAGCCTGTGATGAATGTTGGTGTTGATGTTAATGATCTTTCTCTTTTCAGTAACCACCTGTATACTGGAACTGTCTCTGCCAACGGTTCAAATCCGGAGGGACGTTTCAAATTGAAGATCTTGAGGGACACAGCGGCTCTACAATCGATCATCTTGAAGTCGGCTGTGCCCAACATAGTCTACACCGGGGAAACAGTCTTCATCACTGACCTCACTGCTACCACTCCATACCCTCTCGCCAGAGTCCACCTGGATTGTCCCTACGTGAACGGGGAAGTCCAAGTCGCCGTCAGGGAAAAGCCTTTTCCCATGCCTGGAGTGCAACTTCTCCTAGGCAACGACTTGGCAGAAGACCTGCAACCGACCAACCTGATCGTCATGGACAAACCCCAGGTGTGTAACTCTGTGCCAATAAACCCTATTCTTGAGTATGTTCCAGCAGAGGTTCAAGAGTGATGAAGTTTCTCCTCCGGTTCTCGTGACCACCCGTGCACAAGCCGCACGTCCACAGCCAGCTGACTCTACTGCTACCGCTGTCCCTCAAGACCCTCAGAAACTCCCCCCGCATCTGACCAAGTTGGAGTTCCGTAAGTTGCAGAGGGAAGATCTTACTTTAACACCATTGTTTTTCCAGGCTGAGACTCAACCCGACAGTATTCCTGGGTTCTTCCTAGAGAACGACTTGCTCTACCGCAGATATAGACCCAGTAAACTGAAGGAGGAGGACGATTGGGCCAACATCGAACAACTAGTGATTCCCACCAGCCTGCGGCCCACTATTCTACACCTGGCCCACGGAGCATTCTCCCACTACGGCTTCAACAAGACTTACCATGGGATTCGTCAAGACTACTACTGGCCAGGTATGGTAAATAACGTCAAACAGTACGTAAAACAGTGTCATACATGTCAGATGGCAGGCAAACCGAACGTCTCCATTCCCAGAGCACCACTGATTCCCATACAGGTGCCTGTGGAACCTTTCCACAGACTCATAATAGACTGTGTTGGTCCTTTACCTCGGACCAGTTCAGGTAACGCCTACATCCTAACCATCCTGTGTCCTACCACCAGATTTCCCATAGCAGTTCCAGTGAAGAACATCACGGCTGCTACGGTTATAAAACATCTATTGAAGATCTTCACTCAATACGGATTTCCCAGGGAGATTCAAAGTGACTGTGGCACCAACTTCACCAGTGATCTCTTCAAAAGGACACTGGAGGAGTTCAACATCAAACAGGTATTGTCCAGCCCCTATCATCCTGCTTCACAGGGTTCTCTTGAACGTAGTCATCAGACCATCAAAGCACTCTTGAAAAAGTTTTGTAGTGAAACCTCAAAGGATTGGGATAAGCAGATTGACCTAATAATGTGTATTTTCAGAAGTCTCCCCAATGAGTCCCTAGGAGTATCTCCTTATGAGATGCTCTACGGCCGTAAGTGCCGTACTCCCCTTAAGGCTTTCAAAGACTCTCTCAGAGATGCCACCTTCAGTGAGCATCAGAATGTGCCCCAGTTTCTTCAAAACCTTCAACACATTCTAGAGAGAGTCCACCGCTTTGCCCATGATAATCTATTGAAAGCCCAGGTGAGAATGAAGACTCATTACGACCAGACCAGCAAAGTAAGAAAATTCAAGCCGGGAGACTTCGTCCTTGCCTATTTCCCTATCCCAGGTTCACCTTTACAAAACCGATTTTCAGGACCCTACTGCGTCAAAGAGTGCAGAAGCAACAACACTTACGTCATAGAGACTCCAGATAGGCGGCGGAAGACCCAGCTGTGCCACGTCAACCTCCTGAAGCAATATAATGGTACTCCTCCCACTGTCTTGACTAACTATTCCACATTCACAGAACCCTACATCCACAGTGAGACCTTCCCAGCTTCTCCTCCCGAAAGCACTGACAAGGAGTCAGCGCTTTCTAATTCCGAAATCCTTAATGATCTTCCCAAATGCTTTCAGGATAATAATCGTGCTCCTTTGCCCTCTTCTAATTCCACTCTCACCTCGTCAGATAAGCCCTTCATCCTCCATGTCGACGCCAATGGTACCGACGATGGTGGTGTCGTGATGCAGCAACGAGGCGAGAAGAATACACCTGTCAGCGACTACTGCTACAAGGAACGACGGAACAATTGGCAAGGAGCTACTCTTCCTCATCCTGAAGCTTCAGCACTTCACTCCACCCCTGAAAAGTGCTCGGTCCACCATCAACACGGACCACACCACCCTACACCTCCTGCAGCACGCCCACTTCTCATCTCAACGTCTTCTACTATGGGCTTGCTACCTGCAGAAATTCAACCTGGAGACACGCTATACCAAGAGTCTGACAACATCTTAGCCCATGATCTCTCCAGAGTTTATGAAGTAGAAGCGACTCCATCCATTACTCCACCACATAACGACGTACTTCTTCCAGAACCGCAGGCTTCGGGGGAGAGTTGTGACGATAATCTCCTTCAAGAGAGTCTGCTCTTCCCTCCATAATTACGTCGTCGAAATTATATAAAACGACTATGGAAGACATGTCCAACAACAACAACAACACCAGCAAGGCTTGCCAGGGTGAGCAAAACATATGCAGCCAGCCACCTGTTCGGACTCAAACCACCAAACTACATGTTGATCGCTACCGGCTCCGCTGATTGGTCGCCGGTCTGGCTGCACCTGCACTCGCCCCCCCATACTACTTGATGTCTGGGGTCGCCCCAACCTCATAACTCAGAATGTTCAGTGCTCTCGTTGTCACCACTACTCCCGGCTAGACGCTAGCGTGTACTGAGAGAAGTGGTGGCTTAAAGCCAATATTCCAGCACCTCCCATTTACTTTGTATTGCACTTCTTGTTATTTTGCCTTAACATAACTTTTCATTGTGTCATCTAATTATTCTTATTATTTTGATTGATTTTATTATAAGAATTTGTTTGTGCATTTTATTCATGTTTTGATTTAATTAACGTAATTAAAATTTCATTGTTAAAGTTTACTTGTGTTTTGTGTGTCTTCTCCTTACCTTACCACAGACGAAGTTCCAGTTTTTTCTAATTTTTTTTTTATAACTATGTGACGAGGCCATACCCCTAGCCTTAAACAGCCGAACACCAACGCGTTACCGTCACAATATATATACGATAAAAATGATGCAAACACATAATTGATTAGATAATAACCTTAAATACTTCATTTTCAATCATCTATTTGTTTCTCGTTAAAATACTGAGTAAGATATTGAAAAGGGGAGAAGTTCGGTTTTTATTGCATATATCGACGTTTCAGCCGGATTAGAGCGGTTTTACGTGTACATCTTCCATCGTTAATATAAACGGAAAATCAAGAACATTATAGTTAATTCTAATGAAAACACATTGTTTTTTATCATTTGTATTGGAAACAACATTGTCATATGTCTTTTCTTGGATCTAAATAATACGAAACCTCGCTCTATGATTTGAAGTTAAAATCCTCAAATATGGTTATATAGTGACTTTTTTCACGTTTTTCATGTAGTTTGATATTACGTAAATATATTCATTTTTACCAATATTTCGGTACTATTTCATGTAGTATCACGATATGTGATTTGGCCTTCAAATCTCAGAATTTCGCATAATATTACATTTTAAGCAAGTTTTCTTGCATTTTGTTTCGTACGAAAAATCATCGAATATAGCAATATTTTGACGTTTATCATCTCCTTTTCCTTCATGTGATTTAAATAAAATATCATCGAATTAGGCAATATTTTGCCGTTTTCCAAGTTTTTTTGAATTTTCCGTCCATGGGTATTAATTCATATATATATACGATAAAAATGATGCAAACACATAATTGATTAGATAATAACCTTAAATACTTCATTTTCAATCATCTATTTGTTTCTCGTTAAAATACTGAGTAAGATATTGAAAAGGGGAGAAGTTCGGTTTTTATTGCATATATCGACGTTTCAGCCGGATTAGAGCGGTTTTACGTGTACATCTTCCATCGTTAATATAAACGGAAAATCAAGAACATTATAGTTAATTCTAATGAAAACACATTGTTTTTTATCATTTGTATTGGAAACAACATTGTCATATGTCTTTTCTTGGAACTAAATAATACGAAACCTCGCTCTATGATTTGAAGTTAAAATCCTCAAATATGGTTATATAGTGACTTTTTTCACGTTTTTCATTTAGTTTGATATTACGTAAATATATTCATTTTTACCAATATTTCGATACTATTTCATGTAGTATCACGATATGTGATTTGGCCTTCAAATCTCAGAATTTCGCATAATATTGCATTTTAAGCAAGTTTTCTTGCATTTTGTTTCGTACGAAAAATCATCGAATATAGCAATATTTTGACGTTTATCATCTCCTTTTCCTTCATGTGATTTAAACAAAATATCATCGAATTAGGCAATATTTTGCCGTTTTCCACGTTTTTGTGAATTTTCAGTCCATGGGTTTTAATTCATATATATACGATAAAAATGATGCAAACACATAATTGATTAGATAATAACCTTAAATACTTCATTTTCAATCATCTATTTGTTTCTCGTTAAAATACTGAGTAAGATATTGAAAAGGGGAGAAGTTCGGTTTTTATTGCATATATCGACGTTTCAGCCGGATTAGAGCGGTTTTACGTGTACATCTTCCATCGTTAATATAAACGGAAAATCAAGAACATTATAGTTAATTCTAATGAAAACACATTGTTTTTTATCATTTGTATTGGAAACAACATTGTCATATGTCTTTTCTTGGATCTAAATAATACGAAACCTCGCTCTATGATTTGAAGTTAAAATCCTCAAATATGGTTATATAGTGACTTTTTTCACGTTTTTCATGTAGTTTGATATTACGTAAATATATTCATTTTTACCAATATTTCGATACTATTTCATGTAGTATCACGATATGTGATTTGGCCTTCAAATCTCAGAATTTCGCATAATATTGCATTTTAAGCAAGTTTTCTTGCATTTTGCTTAGTACGAAAAATCATCGAATTTAGCAATATTTTAACGTTTATCATCTCCTTTTCCTTCATGTGATTTAAACAAAATATCATCGAATTAGGCAATATTTTGCCGTTTTCCACGTTTTTGTGAATTTTCCGTCCATGGGTATTAATTCATATATATATACGATAAAAATGATGCAAACACATAATTGATTAGATAATAACCTTAAATACTTCATTTTCAATCATCTATTTGTTTCTCGTTAAAATACTGAGTAAGATATTGAAAAGGGGAGAAGTTCGGTTTTTATTGCATATATCGACGTTTCAGCCGGATTAGAGCGGTTTTACGTGTACATCTTCCATCGTTAATATAAACGGAAAATCAAGAACATTATAGTTAATTCTAATGAAAACACATTGTTTTTTATCATTTGTATTGGAAACAACATTGTCATATGTCTTTTCTTGGATCTAAATAATACGAAACCTCGCTCTATGATTTGAAGTTAAAATCCTCAAATATGGTTATATAGTGACTTTTTTCACGTTGTTCATGTAGTTTGATATTACGTAAATATATTCATTTTTACCAATATTTCGATACTATTTCATGTAGTATCACGATATGTGATTTGGCCTTCAAATCTCAGAATTTCGCATAATATTGCATTTTAAGCAAGTTTTCTTGCATTTTGTTTCGTACGAAAAATCATCGAATATAGCAATATTTTGACGTTTATCATCTCCTTTTCCTTCATGTGATTTAAACAAAATATCATTGAATTAGGCAATATTTTGCCGTTTTCCACGTTTTTGTGAATTTTCAGTCCATGGGTTTTAATTCATATATATACGATAAAAATGATGCAAACACATAATTGATTAGATAATAACCTTAAATACTTCATTTTCAATCATCTATTTGTTTCTCGTTAAAATACTGAGTAAGATATTGAAAAGGGGAGAAGTTCGGTTTTTATTGCATATATCGACGTTTCAGCCGGATTAGAGCGGTTTTACGTGTACATCTTCCATCGTTAATATAAACGGAAAATCAAGAACATTATAGTTAATTCTAATGAAAACACATTGTTTTTTATCATTTGTATTGGAAACAACATTGTCATATGTCTTTTCTTGGATCTAAATAATACGAAACCTCGCTCTATGATTTGAAGTTAAAATCCTCAAATATGGTTATATAGTGACTTTTTTCACGTTTTTCATGTAGTTTGATATTACGTAAATATATTCATTTTTACCAATATTTCGGTACTATTTCATGTAGTATCACGATATGTGATTTGGCCTTCAAATCTCAGAATTTCGCATAAAATTGCATTTTAAGCAAGTTTTCTTGCATTTTGTTTCGTACGAAAAATCATCGAATATAGCAATATTTTGACGTTTATCATCTCCTTTTCCTTCATGTGATTTAAATAAAATATCATCGAATTAGGCAATATTTTGCCGTTTTCCACGTTTTTTTTAATTTTCCGTCCATGGGTATTAATTCATATATATATACGATAAAAATGATGCAAACACATAATTGATTAGATAATAACCTTAAATACTTCATTTTCAATCATCTATTTGTTTCTCGTTAAAATACTGAGTAAGATATTGAAAAGGGGAGATGTTCGGTTTTTATTGCATATATCGACGTTTCAGCCGGATTAGAGCGGTTTTACGTGTACATCTTCCATCGTTAATATAAACGGAAAATCAAGAACATTATAGTTAATTCTAATGAAAACACATTGTTTTTTATCATTTGTATTGGAAACAACATTGTCATATGTCTTTTCTTGGATCTAAATAATACGAAACCTCGCTCTATGATTTGAAGTTAAAATCCTCAAATATGGTTATATAGTGACTTTTTTCACGTTTTTCATGTAGTTTGATATTACGTAAATATATTCATTTTTACCAATATTTCGATACTATTTCATGTAGTATCACGATATGTGATTTGGCCTTCAAATCTCAGAATTTCGCATAATATTGCATTTTAAGCAAGTTTTCTTGCATTTTGCTTAGTACGAAAAATCATCGAATTTAGCAATATTTTAACGTTTATCATCTCCTTTTCCTTCATGTGATTTAAACAAAATATCATCGAATTAGGCAATATTTTGCCGTTTTCCACGTTTTTGTGAATTTTCCGTCCATGGGTATTAATTCATATATATA
Organism: Procambarus clarkii; assembly: GCF_040958095.1. Lineage (NCBI taxonomy): Eukaryota > Metazoa > Arthropoda > Malacostraca > Decapoda > Cambaridae > Procambarus > Procambarus clarkii. Next base: position 165,031 of record NW_027189302.1, on the reverse strand, counting down.
TACGATAAAAATGATGCAAACACATAATTGATTAGATAATAACCTTAAATACTTCATTTTCAATCATCTATTTGTTTCTCGTTAAAATACTGAGTAAGATATTGAAAAGGGGAGAAGTTCGGTTTTTATTGCATATATCGACGTTTCAGCCGGATTAGAGCGGTTTTACGTGTACATCTTCCATCGTTAATATAAACGGAAAATCAAGAACATTATAGTTAATTCTAATGAAAACACATTGTTTTTTATCATTTGTATTGGAAACAACATTGTCATATGTCTTTTCTTGGATCTAAATAATACGAAACCTCGCTCTATGATTTGAAGTTAAAATCCTCAAATATGGTTATATAGTGACTTTTTTCACGTTGTTCATGTAGTTTGATATTACGTAAATATATTCATTTTTACCAATATTTCGATACTATTTCATGTAGTATCACGATATGTGATTTGGCCTTCAAATCTCAGAATTTCGCATAATATTGCATTTTAAGCAAGTTTCCTTGCATTTTGTTTCGTACGAAAAATCATCGAATATAGCAATATTTTGACGTTTATCATCTCCTTTTCCTTCATGTGATTTAAACAAAATATCATTGAATTAGGCAATATTTTGCCGTTTTCCACGTTTTTGTGAATTTTCAGTCCATGGGTTTTAATTCATATATATACGATAAAAATGATGCAAACACATAATTGATTAGATAATAACCTTAAATACTTCATTTTCAATCATCTATTTGTTTCTCGTTAAAATACTGAGTAAGATATTGAAAAGAGGAGAAGTTCGGTTTTTATTGCATATATCGACGTTTCAGCCGGATTAGAGCGGTTTTACGTGTACATCTTCCCTCGTTAATATAAACGGAAAATCAAGAACATTATAGTTAATTCTAATGAAAACACATTGTTTTTTATCATTTGTATTGGAAACAACATTGTCATATGTCTTTTCTTGGATCTAAATAATACGAAACCTCGCTCTATGATTTGAAGTTAAAATCCTCAAATATGGTTATATAGTGACTTTTTTCACGTTTTTCATGTAGTTTGATATTACGTAAATATATTCATTTTTACCAATATTTCGATACTATTTCATGTAGTATCACGATATGTGATTTGGCCTTCAAATCTCAGAATTTCGCATAATATTGCATTTTAAGCAAGTTTTCTTGCATTTTGTTTCGTACGAAAAATCATCGAATATAGCAATATTTTGACGTTTATCATCTCCTTTTCCTTCATGTGATTTAAACAAAATATCATCGAATTAGGCAATATTTTGCCGTTTTCCACGTTTTTTTGAATTTTCCGTCCATGGGTATTAATTCATATATATATACGATAAAAATGATGCAAACACATAATTGATTAGATAATAACCTTAAATACTTCATTTTCAATCATCTATTTGTTTCTCGTTAAAATACTGAGTAAGATATTGAAAAGGGGAGAAGTTCGGTTTTTATTGCATATATCGACGTTTCAGCCGGATTAGAGCGGTTTTACGTGTACATCTTCCATCGTTAATATAAACGGAAAATCAAGAACATTATAGTTAATTCTAATGAAAACACATTGTTTTTTATCATTTGTATTGGAAACAACATTGTCATATGTCTTTTCTTGGATCTAAATAATACGAAACCTCGCTCTATGATTTGAAGTTAAAATCCTCAAATATGGTTATATAGTGACTTTTTTCACGTTTTTCATGTAGTTTGATATTACGTAAATATATTCATTTTTACCAATATTTCGGTACTATTTCATGTAGTATCACGATATGTGATTTGGCCTTCAAATCTCAGAATTTCGCATAATATTGCATTTTAAGCAAGTTTTCTTGCATTTTGTTTCGTACGAAAAATCATCGAATATAGCAATATTTTGACGTTTATCATCTCCTTTTCCTTCATGTGATTTAAATAAAATATCATCGAATTAGGCAATATTTTGCCGTTTTCCACGTTTTTTTGAATTTTCCGTCCATGGGAATTAATTCATATATATATACGATAAAAATGATGCAAACACATAATTGATTAGATAATAACCTTAAATACTTCATTTTCAATCATCTATTTGTTTCTCGTTAAAATACTGAGTAAGATATTGAAAAGGGGAGAAGTTCGGTTTTTATTGCATATATCGACGTTTCAGCCGGATTAGAGCGGTTTTACGTGTACATCTTCCATCGTTAATATAAACGGAAAATCAAGAACATTATAGTTAATTCTAATGAAAACACATTGTTTTTTATCATTTGTATTGGAAACAACATTGTCATATGTGTTTTCTTGGAACTAAATAATACGAAACCTCGCTCTATGATTTGAAGTTAAAATCCTCAAATATGGTTATATAGTGACTTTTTTCACGTTTTTCATGTAGTTTGATATTACGTAAATATGTTCATTTTTACCAATATTTCGATACTATTTCATGTAGTATCACGATATGTGATTTGGCCTTCAAATCTCAGAATTTCGCATAATATTGCATTTTAAGCAAGTTTTCTTGCATTTTGTTTCGTACGAAAAATCATCGAATATAGCAATATTTTGACGTTTATCATCTCCTTTTCCTTCATGTGATTTAAACAAAATATCATCGAATTAGGCAATATTTTGCCGTTTTCCACGTTTTTTTGAATTTTCCGTCCATGGGTATTAATTCATATATATATACGATAAAAATGATGCAAACACATAATTGATTAGATAATAACCTTAAATACTTCATTTTCAATCATCTATTTGTTTCTCGTTAAAATACTGAGTAAGATATTGAAAAGGGGAGAAGTTCGGTTTTTATTGCATATATCGACGTTTCAGCCGGATTAGAGCGGTTTTACGTGTACATCTTCCATCGTTAATATAAACGGAAAATCAAGAACATTATAGTTAATTCTAATGAAAACACATTGTTTTTTATCATTTGTATTGGAAACAACATTGTCATATGTCTTTTCTTGGAACTAAATAATACGAAACCTCGCTCTATGATTTGAAGTTAAAATCCTCAAATATGGTTATATAGTGACTTTTTTCACGTTTTTCATGTAGTTTGATATTACGTAAATATATTCATTTTTACCAATATTTCGATACTATTTCATGTAGTATCACGATATGTGATTTGGCCTTCAAATCTCAGAATTTCGCATAATATTGCATTTTAAGCAAGTTTTCTTGCATTTTGTTTCGTACGAAAAATCATCGAATATAGCAATATTTTGACGTTTATCATCTCCTTTTCCTTCATGTGATTTAAACAAAATATCATCGAATTAGGCAATATTTTGCCGTTTTCCACGTTTTTGTGAATTTTCAGTCCATGGGTTTTAATTCATATACATACGATAAAAATGATGCAAACACATAATTGATTAGATAATAACCTTAAATACTTCATTTTCAATCATCTATTTGTTTCTCGTTAAAATACTGAGTAAGATATTGAAAAGGGGAGAAGTTCGGTTTTTATTGCATATATCGACGTTTCAGCCGGATTAGAGCGGTTTTACGTGTACATCTTCCATCGTTAATATAAACGGAAAATCAAGAACATTATAGTTAATTCTAATGAAAACACATTGTTTTTTATCATTTGTATTGGAAACAACATTGTCATATGTCTTTTCTTGGATCTAAATAATACGAAACCTCGCTCTATGATTTGAAGTTAAAATCCTCAAATATGGTTATATAGTGACTTTTTTCACGTTTTTCATGTAGTTTGATATTACGTAAATATATTCATTTTTACCAATATTTCGATACTATTTCATGTAGTATCACGATATGTGATTTGGCCTTCAAATCTCAGAATTTCGCATAATATTGCATTTTAAGCAAGTTTTCTTGCATTTTGTTTCGTACGAAAAATCATCGAATATAGCAATATTTTGACGTTTATCATCTCCTTTTCCTTCATGTGATTTAAACAAAATATCATCGAATTAGGCAATATTTTGCCGTTTTCCACGTTTTTGTGAATTTTCAGTCCATGGGTTTTAATTCATATATATACGATAAAAATGATGCAAACACATAATTGATTAGATAATAACCTTAAATACTTCATTTTCAATCATCTATTTGTTTCTCGTTAAAATACTGAGTAAGATATTGAAAAGGGGAGAAGTTCGGTTTTTATTGCATATATCGACGTTTCAGCCGGATTAGAGCGGTTTTACGTGTACATCTTCCATCGTTAATATAAACGGAAAATCAAGAACATTATAGTTAATTCTAATGAAAACACATTGTTTTTTATCATTTGTATTGGAAACAACATTGTCATATGTCTTTTCTTGGATCTAAATAATACGAAACCTCGCTCTATTATTTGAAGTTAAAATCCTCAAATATGGTTATATAGTGATTTTTTCACGTTTTTCATGTAGTTTGATATTACGTAAATATATTCATTTTTACCAATATTTCGGTACTATTTCATGTAGTATCACGATATGTGATTTGGCCTTCAAATCTCAGAATTTCGCATAATATTGCATTTTAAGCAAGTTTTCTTGCATTTTGTTTCGTACGAAAAATCATCGAATATAGCAATATTTTGACGTTTATCATCTCCTTTTCCTTCATGTGATTTAAATAAAATATCATCGAATTAGGCAATATTTTGCCGTTTTCCACGTTTTTTTGAATTTTCCGTCCATGGGAATTAATTCATATATATATACGATAAAAATGATGCAAACACATAATTGATTAGATAATAACCTTAAATACTTCATTTTCAATCATCTATTTGTTTCTCGTTAAAATACTGAGTAAGATATTGAAAAGGGGAGAAGTTCGGTTTTTATTGCATATATCGACGTTTCAGCCGGATTAGAGCGGTTTTACGTGTACATCTTCCATCGTTAATATAAACGGAAAATCAAGAACATTATAGTTAATTCTAATGAAAACACATTGTTTTTTATCATTTGTATTGGAAACAACATTGTCATATGTCTTTTCTTGGAACTAAATAATACGAAACCTCGCTCTATGATTTGAAGTTAAAATCCTAAAATATGGTTATATAGTGACTTTTTTCACGTTTTTCATGTAGTTTGATATTACGTAAATATGTTCATTTTTACCAATATTTCGATACTATTTCATGTAGTATCACGATATGTGATTTGGCCTTCAAATCTCAGAATTTCGCATAATATTGCATTTTAAGCAAGTTTTCTTGCATTTTGTTTCGTACGAAAAATCATCGAATATAGCAATATTTTGACGTTTATCATCTCCTTTTCCTTCATGTGATTTAAACAAAATATCATCGAATTAGGCAATATTTTGCCGTTTTCCACGTTTTTTTGAATTTTCCGTCCAAGGGTATTAATTCATATATATATACGATAAAAATGATGCAAACACATAATTGATTAGATAATAACCTTAAATACTTCATTTTCAATCATCTATTTGTTTCTCGTTAAAATACTGAGTAAGATATTGAAAAGGGGAGAAGTTCGGTTTTTATTGCATATATCGACGTTTCAGCCGGATTAGAGCGGTTTTACGTGTACATCTTCCATCGTTAATATAAACGGAAAATCAAGAACATTATAGTTAATTCTAATGAAAACACATTGTTTTTTATCATTTGTATTGGAAACAACATTGTCATATGTCTTTTCTTGGATCTAAATAATACGAAACCTCGCTCTATGATTTGAAGTTAAAATCCTCAAATATGGTTATATAGTGACTTTTTTCACGTTTTTCATGTAGTTTGATATTACGTAAATATATTCATTTTTACCAATATTTCGATACTATTTCATGTAGTATCACGATATGTGATTTGGCCTTCAAATCTCAGAATTTCGCATAATATTGCATTTTAAGCAAGTTTTCTTGCATTTTGTTTCGTACGAAAAATCATCGAATACAGCAATATTTTGACGTTTATCATCTCCTTTTCCTTCATGTGATTTAAACAAAATATCATCGAATTAGGCAATATTTTGCCGTTTTCCACGTTTTTGTGAATTTTCAGTCCATGGGTTTTAATTCATATATATACGATAAAAATGATGCAAACACATAATTGATTAGATAATAACCTTAAATACTTCATTTTCAATCATCTATTTGTTTCTCGTTAAAATACTGAGTAAGATATTGAAAAGGGGAGAAGTTCGGTTTTTATTGCATATATCGACGTTTCAGCCGGATTAGAGCGGTTTTACGTGTACATCTTCCATCGTTAATATAAACGGAAAATCAAGAACATTATAGTTAATTCTAATGAAAACACATTGTTTTTTATCATTTGTATTGGAAACAACATTGTCATATGTCTTTTCTTGGAACTAAATAATACGAAACCTCGCTCTATGATTTGAAGTTAAAATCCTCAAATATGGTTATATAGTGACTTTTTTCACGTTTTTCATGTAGTTTGATATTACGTAAATATATTCATTTTTACCAATATTTCGATACTATTTCATGTAGTATCACGATATGTGATTTGGCCTTCATATCTCAGAATTTCGCATAATATTGCATTTTAAGCAAGTTTTCTTGCATTTTGTTTCGTACGAAAAATCATCGAATATAGCAATATTTTGACGTTTATCATCTCCTTTTCCTTCATGTGATTTAAACAAAATATCATCGAATTAGGCAATATTTTGCCGTTTTCCACGTTTTTTTGAATTTTCCGTCCATGGGTATTAATTCATATATATATACGATAAAAATGATGCAAACACATAATTGATTAGATAATAACCTTAAATACTTCATTTTCAATCATCTATTTGTTTCTCGTTAAAATACTGAGTAAGATATTGAAAAGGGGAGAAGTTCGGTTTTTATTGCATATATCGACGTTTCAGCCGGATTAGAGCGGTTTTACGTGTACATCTTCCATCGTTAATATAAACGGAAAATCAAGAACATTATAGTTAATTCTAATGAAGACACATTGTTTTTTATCATTTGTATTGGAAACAACATTGTCATATGTCTTTTCTTGGAACTAAATAATACGAAACCTCGCTCTATGATTTGAAGTTAAAATCCTCAAATATGGTTATATAGTGACTTTTTTCACGTTTTTCATGTAGTTTGATATTACGTAAATATATTCATTTTTACCAATATTTCGATACTATTTCATGTAGTATCACGATATGTGATTTGGCCTTCAAATCTCAGAATTTCGCATAATATTGCATTTTAAGCAAGTTTTCTTGCATTTTGTTTCGTACGAAAAATCATCGAATATAGCAATATTTTGACGTTTATCATCTCCTTTTCCTTCATGTGATTTAAACAAAATATCATCGAATTAGGCAATATTTTGCCGTTTTCCACGTTTTTTTGAATTTTCCGTCCAAGGGTATTAATTCATATATATATACGATAAAAATGATGCAAACACATAATTGATTAGATAATAACCTTAAATACTTCATTTTCAATCATCTATTTGTTTCTCGTTAAAATACTGAGTAAGATATTGAAAAGGGGAGAAGTTCGGTTTTTATTGCATATATCGACGTTTCAGCCGGATTAGAGCGGTTTTACGTGTACATCTTCCATCGTTAATATAAACGGAAAATCAAGAACATTATAGTTAATTCTAATGAAAACACATTGTTTTTTATCATTTGTATTGGAAACAACATTGTCATATGTCTTTTCTTGGATCTAAATAATACGAAACCTCGCTCTATGATTTGAAGTTAAAATCCTCAAATATGGTTATATAGTGACTTTTTTCACGTTTTTCATGTAGTTTGATATTACGTAAATATATTCATTTTTACCAATATTTCGATACTATTTCATGTAGTATCACGATATGTGATTTGGCCTTCAAATCTCAGAATTTCGCATAATATTGCATTTTAAGCAAGTTTTCTTGCATTTTGTTTCGTACGAAAAATCATCGAATACAGCAATATTTTGACGTTTATCATCTCCTTTTCCTTCATGTGATTTAAACAAAATATCATCGAATTAGGCAATATTTTGCCGTTTTCCACGTTTTTGTGAATTTTCAGTCCATGGGTTTTAATTCATATATATACGATAAAAATGATGCAAACACATAATTGATTAGATAATAACCTTAAATACTTCATTTTCAATCATCTATTTGTTTCTCGTTAAAATACTGAGTAAGATATTGAAAAGGGGAGAAGTTCGGTTTTTATTGCATATATCGACGTTTCAGCCGGATTAGAGCGGTTTTACGTGTACATCTTCCATCGTTAATATAAACGGAAAATCAAGAACATTATAGTTAATTCTAATGAAAACACATTGTTTTTTATCATTTGTATTGGAAACAACATTGTCATATGTCTTTTCTTGGAACTAAATAATACGAAACCTCGCTCTATGATTTGAAGTTAAAATCCTCAAATATGGTTATATAGTGACTTTTTTCACGTTTTTCATGTAGTTTGATATTACGTAAATATATTCATTTTTACCAATATTTCGATACTATTTCATGTAGTATCACGATATGTGATTTGGCCTTCATATCTCAGAATTTCGCATAATATTGCATTTTAAGCAAGTTTTCTTGCATTTTGTTTCGTACGAAAAATCATCGAATATAGCAATATTTTGACGTTTATCATCTCCTTTTCCTTCATGTGATTTAAACAAAATATCATCGAATTAGGCAATATTTTGCCGTTTTCCACGTTTTTTTGAATTTTCCGTCCATGGGTATTAATTCATATATATATACGATAACAATGATGCAAACACATAATTGATTAGATAATAACCTTAAATACTTCATTTTCAATCATCTATTTGTTTCTCGTTAAAATACTGAGTAAGATATTGAAAAGGGGAGAAGTTCGGTTTTTATTGCATATATCGACGTTTCAGCCGGATTAGAGCGGTTTTACGTGTACATCTTCCATAGTTAATATAAACGGAAAATCAAGAACATTATAGTTAATTCTAATGAAAACACATTGTTTTTTATCATTTGTATTGGAAACAACATTGTCATATGTCTTTTCTTGGAACTAAATAATACGAAACCTCGCTCTATGATTTGAAGTTAAAATCCTCAAATATGGTTATATAGTGACTTTTTTCACGTTTTTCATGTAGTTTGATATTACGTAAATATATTCATTTTTACCAATATTTCGATACTATTTCATGTAGTATCACGATATGTGATTTGGCCTTCAAATCTCAGAATTTCGCATAATATTGCATTTTAAGGAAGTTTTCTTGCATTTTGTTTCGTACGAAAAATCATCGAATACAGCAATATTTTGACGTTTATCATCTCCTTTTCCTTCATGTGATTTAAACAAAATATCATCGAATTAGGCAATATTTTGCCGTTTTCCACGTTTTTGTGAATTTTCAGTCCATGGGTTTTAATTCATATATATACGATAAAAATGATGCAAACACATAATTGATTAGATAATAACCTTAAATACTTCATTTTCAATCATCTATTTGTTTCTCGTTAAAATACTGAGTAAGATATTGAAAAGGGGAGAAGTTCGGTTTTTATTGCATATATCGACGTTTCAGCCGGATTAGAGCGGTTTTACGTGTACATCTTCCATCGTTAATATAAACGGAAAATCAAGAACATTATAGTTAATTCTAATGAAAACACATTGTTTTTTATCATTTGTATTGGAAACAACATTGTCATATGTCTTTTCTTGGAACTAAATAATACGAAACCTCGCTCTATGATTTGAAGTTAAAATCCTCAAATATGGTTATATAGTGACTTTTTTCACGTTTTTCATGTAGTTTGATATTACGTAAATATATTCATTTTTACCAATATTTCGATACTATTTCATGTAGTATCACGATATGTGATTTGGCCTTCATATCTCAGAATTTCGCATAATATTGCATTTTAAGCAAGTTTTCTTGCATTTTGTTTCGTACGAAAAATCATCGAATATAGCAATATTTTGACGTTTATCATCTCCTTTTCCTTCATGTGATTTAAACAAAATATCATCGAATTAGGCAATATTTTGCCGTTTTCCACGTTTTTTTGAATTTTCCGTCCATGGGTATTAATTCATATATATATACGATAAAAATGATGCAAACACATAATTGATTAGATAATAACCTTAAATACTTCATTTTCAATCATCTATTTGTTTCTCGTTAAAATACTGAGTAAGATATTGAAAAGGGGAGAAGTTCGGTTTTTATTGCATATATCGACGTTTCAGCCGGATTAGAGCGGTTTTACGTGTACATCTTCCATCGTTAATATAAACGGAAAATCAAGAACATTATAGTTAATTCTAATGAAGACACATTGTTTTTTATCATTTGTATTGGAAACAACATTGTCATATGTCTTTTCTTGGAACTAAATAATACGAAACCTCGCTCTATGATTTGAAGTTAAAATCCTCAAATATGGTTATATAGTGACTTTTTTCACGTTTTTCATGTAGTTTGATATTACGTAAATATATTCATTTTTACCAATATTTCGATACTATTTCATGTAGTATCACGATATGTGATTTGGCCTTCAAATCTCAGAATTTCGCATAATATTGCATTTTAAGCAAGTTTTCTTGCATTTTGTTTCGTACGAAAAATCATCGAATATAGCAATATTTTGACGTTTATCATCTCCTTTTCCTTCATGTGATTTAAACAAAATATCATCGAATTAGGCAATATTTTGCCGTTTTCCACGTTTTTTTGAATTTTCCGTCCAAGGGTATTAATTCATATATATATACGATAAAAATGATGCAAACACATAATTGATTAGATAATAACCTTAAATACTTCATTTTCAATCATCTATTTGTTTCTCGTTAAAATACTGAGTAAGATATTGAAAAGGGGAGAAGTTCGGTTTTTATTGCATATATCGACGTTTCAGCCGGATTAGAGCGGTTTTACGTGTACATCTTCCATCGTTAATATAAACGGAAAATCAAGAACATTATAGTTAATTCTAATGAAAACACATTGTTTTTTATCATTTGTATTGGAAACAACATTGTCATATGTCTTTTCTTGGATCTAAATAATACGAAACCTCGCTCTATGATTTGAAGTTAAAATCCTCAAATATGGTTATATAGTGACTTTTTTCACGTTTTTCATGTAGTTTGATATTACGTAAATATATTCATTTTTACCAATATTTCGATACTATTTCATGTAGTATCACGATATGTGATTTGGCCTTCAAATCTCAGAATTTCGCATAATATTGCATTTTAAGCAAGTTTTCTTGCATTTTGTTTCGTACGAAAAATCATCGAATATAGCAATATTTTGACGTTTATCATCTCCTTTTCCTTCATGTGATTTAAACAAAATATCATCGAATTAGGCAATATTTTGCCGTTTTCCACGTTTTTGTGAATTTTCAGTCCATGGGTTTTAATTCATATATATACGATAAAAATGATGCAAACACATAATTGATTAGATAATAACCTTAAATACTTCATTTTCAATCATCTATTTGTTTCTCGTTAAAATACTGAGTAAGATATTGAAAAGGGGAGAAGTTCGGTTTTTATTGCATATATCGACGTTTCAGCCGGATTAGAGCGGTTTTACGTGTACATCTTCCATCGTTAATATAAACGGAAAATCAAGAACATTATAGTTAATTCTAATGAAAACACATTGTTTTTTATCATTTGTATTGGAAACAACATTGTCATATGTCTTTTCTTGGATCTAAATAATACGAAACCTCGCTCTATTATTTGAAGTTAAAATCCTCAAATATGGTTATATAGTGATTTTTTCACGTTTTTCATGTAGTTTGATATTACGTAAATATATTCATTTTTACCAATATTTCGGTACTATTTCATGTAGTATCACGATATGTGATTTGGCCTTCAAATCTCAGAATTTCGCATAATATTGCATTTTAAGCAAGTTTTCTTGCATTTTGTTTCGTACGAAAAATCATCGAATACAGCAATATTTTGACGTTTATCATCTCCTTTTCCTTCATGTGATTTAAACAAAATATCATCGAATTAGGCAATATTTTGCCGTTTTCCACGTTTTTGTGAATTTTCTGTCCATGGGTTTTAATTCATATATATACGATAAAAATGATGCAAACACATAATTGATTAGATAATAACCTTAAATACTTCATTTTCAATCATCTATTTGTTTCTCGTTAAAATACTGAGTAAGATATTGAAAAGGGGAGAAGTTCGGTTTTTATTGCATATATCGACGTTTCAGCCGGATTAGAGCGGTTTTACGTGTACATCTTCCATCGTTAATATAAACGGAAAATCAAGAACATTATAGTTAATTCTAATGAAAACACATTGTTTTTTATCATTTGTATTGGAAACAACATTGTCATATGTCTTTTCTTGGAACTAAATAATACGAAACCTCGCTCTATGATTTGAAGTTAAAATCCTCAAATATGGTTATATAGTGACTTTTTTCACGTTTTTCATGTAGTTTGATATTACGTAAATATATTCATTTTTACCAATATTTCGATACTATTTCATGTAGTATCACGATATGTGATTTGGCCTTCATATCTCAGAATTTCGCATAATATTGCATTTTAAGCAAGTTTTCTTGCATTTTGTTTCGTACGAAAAATCATCGAATATAGCAATATTTTGACGTTTATCATCTCCTTTTCCTTCATGTGATTTAAACAAAATATCATCGAATTAGGCAATATTTTGCCGTTTTCCACGTTTTTTTGAATTTTCCGTCCATGGGTATTAATTCATATATATATACGATAACAATGATGCAAACACATAATTGATTAGATAATAACCTTAAATACTTCATTTTCAATCATCTATTTGTTTCTCGTTAAAATACTGAGTAAGATATTGAAAAGGGGAGAAGTTCGGTTTTTATTGCATATATCGACGTTTCAGCCGGATTAGAGCGGTTTTACGTGTACATCTTCCATAGTTAATATAAACGGAAAATCAAGAACATTATAGCTAATTCTAATGAAAACACATTGTTTTTTATCATTTGTATTGGAAACAACATTGTCATATGTCTTTTCTTGGAACTAAATAATACGAAACCTCGCTCTATGATTTGAAGTTAAAATCCTCAAATATGGTTATATAGTGACTTTTTTCACGTTTTTCATGTAGTTTGATATTACGTAAATATATTCATTTTTACCAATATTTCGATACTATTTCATGTAGTATCACGATATGTGATTTGGCCTTCAAATCTCAGAATTTCGCATAATATTGCATTTTAAGGAAGTTTTCTTGCATTTTGTTTCGTACGAAAAATCATCGAATATAGCAATATTTTGACGTTTATCATCTCCTTTTCCTTCATGTGATTTAAACAAAATATCATCGAATTAGGCAATATTTTGCCGTTTTCCACGTTTTTTTTAATTTTCCGTCCATGGGTATTAATTCATATATATATACGATAAAAATGATGCAAACACATAATTGATTAGATAATAACCTTAAATACTTCATTTTCAATCATCTATTTGTTTCTCGTTAAAATACTGAGTAAGATATTGAAAAGGGGAGAAGTTCGGTTTTTATTGCATATATCGACGTTTCAGCCGGATTAGAGCGGTTTTACGTGTACATCTTCCATAGTTAATATAAACGGAAAATCAAGAACATTATAGTTAATTCTAATGAAAACACATTGTTTTTTATCATTTGTATTGGAAACAACATTGTCATATGTCTTTTCTTGGAACTAAATAATACGAAACCTCGCTCTATGATTTGAAGTTAAAATCCTCAAATATGGTTATATAGTGACTTTTTTCACTTTTTTCATGTAGTTTGATATTACGTAAATATGTTCATTTTTACCAATATTTCGATACTATTTCATGTAGTATCACGATATGTGATTTGGCCTTCAAATCTCAGAATTTCGCATAATATTGCATTTTAAGCAAGTTTTCTTGCATTTTGTTTCGTACGAAAAATCATCGAATATAGCAATATTTTGACGTTTATCATCTCCTTTTCCTTCATGTGATTTAAACAAAATATCATCGAATTAGGCAATATTTTGCCGTTTTTCACGTTTTTGTGAATTTTCAGTCCATGGGTTTTAATTCTTATATATATACGATAAAAATGATGCAAACACATAATTGATTAGATAATAACCTTAAATACTTCATTTTCAATCATCTATTTGTTTCTCGTTAAAATACTGAGTAAGATATTGAAAAGGGGAGAAGTTCGGTTTTTATTGCATATATCGACGTTTCAGCCGGATTAGAGCGGTTTTACGTGTACATCTTCCATCGTTAATATAAACGGAAAATCAAGAACATTATAGTTAATTCTGAAGAAAACACATTGTTTTTTATCATTTGTATTGGAAACAACATTGTCATATGTCTTTTCTTGGATCTAAATAATACGAAACCTCGCTCTATGATTTGAAGTTATAATCCTCAAATATGGTTATATAGTGACTTTTTTCACGTTTTTCATGTAGTTTGATATTACGTAAATATATTCATTTTTACCAATATTTCGATACTAATTCATGTAGTATCACGATATGTGATTTGGCCTTCAAATCTCAGAATTTCGCATAATATTGCATTTTAAGCAAGTTTTCTTGCATTTTGTTTCGTACGAAAAATCATCGAATATAGCAATATTTTGACGTTTATCATCTCCTTTTCCTTCATGTGATTTAAACAAAATATCATCGAATAAGGCAATATTTTGCCGTTTTCCACGTTTTTGTGAATTTTCCGTCCATGGGTTTTAATTCATATATATACGATAAAAATGATGCAAACACATAATTGATTAGATAATAACCTTAAATACTTCATTTTCAATCATCTATTTGTTTCTCGTTAAAATACTGAGTAAGATATTGAAAAGGGGAGAAGTTCGGTTTTTATTGCATATATCGACGTTTCAGCCTGATTAGAGCGGTTTTACGTGTACATCTTCCATCGTTAATATAAACGGAAAATCAAGAACATTATAGTTAATTCTAATGAAAACACATTGTTTTTTATCATTTGTATTGGAAACAACATTGTCATATGTCTTTTCTTGGATCTAAATAATACGAAACCTCGCTCTATGATTTGAAGTTAAAATCCTCAAATATGGTTATATAGTGACTTTTTTCACGTTTTTCATGTAGTTTGATATTACGTAAATATATTCTTTTTTACCAATATTTCGATACTATTTCATGTAGTATCACGATATGTGATTTGGCCTTCAAATCTCAGAATTTCGCATAATATTGTATTTTAAGCAAGTTTTCTTGCATTTTGTTTCGTACGAAAAATCATCGAATATAGCAATATTTTGACGTTTATCATCTCCTTTTCCTTCATGTGATTTAAACAAAATATCATCGAATTAGGCAATATTTTGCCGTTTTCCACGTTTTTGTGAATTTTCAGTCCATGGGTTTTAATTCATATTGTGACGATAATCTCCTTCAAGAGATTGAGCCTGCTCTTCCCTCCATAATTACGTCGTCGAAATTATATAAAACGACTATGGAAGACATGTCCAACAACAACAACAACACCAGCAAGGCTTGCCAGGGTGAGCAAAACATATGCAGCCAGCCACCTGTTCGGACTCAAACCACCAAACTACATGTTGATCGCTACCGGCTCCGCTGATTGGTCGCCGGTCTGGCTGCACCTGCACTCGCCCCCCCATACTACTTGATGTCTGGGGTCGCCCCAACCTCATAACTCAGAATGTTCAGTGCTCTCGTTGTCACCACTACTCCCGGCTAGACGCTAGCGTGTACTGAGAGAAGTGGTGGCTTAAAGCCAATATTCCAACACCTCCCATTTACTTTGTATTGCACTTCTTGTTATTTTGCCTTAACATAACTTTTCATTGTGTCATCTAATTATTCTTATTATTTTGATTGATTTTATTATAAGAATTTGTTTGTGCATTTTATTCATGTTTTGATTTAATTAACGTAATTAAAATTTCATTGTTAAAGTTTACTTGTGTTTTGTGTGTCTTCTCCTTACCTTACCACAGACGAAGTTCCAGTTTTTTCTAATTTTTTTTATAACTATGTGACGAGGCCATACCCCTAGCCTTAAACAGCCGAACACCAACGCGTTACCGTCACAAGTTATATGGGGGCCTGTCCTAGGAGCTTCACTCAGGTACTGGTGCCAAGTGGTAATTTATGGTAAGCGTATTTAACTTTGTTAACGTAGCTTTACTATTTTTCATATTCAATTCATTTTTTATAAGGTGCGGTGTATTGTGCATTACGAGAGTAACATATAGTGAAGGTGAGACAACTTTGGATTACGTGGTGACTGTAGGCCGCAGTCATACTCTTAATTGGTCATCTCTCCCTCCGTGTTATTACTCGTGTTTACCATCTATGTCCCTTGAATATTTCTCATTCTGACAGATCATCATATTGGTACCCTGGTACTGTGGTCTGCCCCGGGTCAAGAGTACCCAATCTTCTGCAATCTGACTGTAGGAGGACAAAGAGGGCCATAGTTCCTCTAGCTCGAACTTTAGTTGCTGAATTGGGACCTCAGCAGCAGTTCTCGTCACCAGTTGACACCTCGCACCCCTACACGTCAGTCAGAGATGATGATACATACAACGGTAGGGAATTAGCTTATTTTTTCAGAGCACAAAAGTTCGCTAATTCTGTAAGTATCATATTAAATTCAGTGGGAAAAACTTGCTTTATGTCCTAAAGAGACTTGGCAAGGTATGCCTACATCCTTGGACTACCAATTTTACTTTTGAAGCATTTAACTGTTTCATTTGTTTTCGAAACTTTGTTTCATTTGTTAGTAGGATTTTCTTGCCCTTATTCTCTTACATGAGTACCGGGTACAAGATTTCCTGCGCCCTTGATTTAATTTAATCATTTAATATCTTTCACTTAACGTTAATTGTTAAAGATCACACAGGATAGGTACCAGTTGCCACGTTGTCCTGTTTCTGACATTTCACTATTGAATATTCGTGTACCTTTATTTGCTAATTTCACCATGTTTCGTCTCCAAACTTTCCGTGCAAATCCAGCAGGTGAAATAGGGACTTTAAGTCGTGCCAAGAGGACTGAATTACAAACTCTTGCACATGAGTATCAACTAGAAGTGCCCTACCAAGCCAACAAAAATGACCTACACAACCTGTTGCTGGATTACTATTTAGAGCAAGGTAAGATAGACTCTGAAACTCATGAAACTTACTATATTGCAGATAAACCTGACTTGGCAACGCTGAAACTCAAACTAGAACTGGCAAAGATTGAAGAACGAACAGCTGCCATACGGAGGGAAGAACAAGAACGCGAAGCTGCTTTGAGGAGAGAAGAACACGAACGTGAGGTCGCATTACTCCGTGAACGTGAACGAGTACAGCTTGAAACCAAACAACGCGAGTTGGAAATACAACGCGAACATGTCAAGCAACAAGCGACTCTGGCTCTAGAGTGTCGTCAACGCGAAATCGCCTTGGAAACTTCACACTTCACTCAACGCCAGCAAGCTACTGCCAATCTTCCCGTCAGTTTTAATATATCACATGCAAGTAAGTTAATGCCATCCTTTGTAGAAGCAGAAGTTGATGTGTTTTTCACCACCTTTGAAACCCTTGCTAATCAACTCCGTTGGCCTGTCGACCAATGGGCCACACTTCTCAGAGTCCATCTTACAGGTAGAGCTGCAGTCACACTCAGTACTTTGGCGTCTGAGAATGACTACTACACTCTGAAACAAGCAGTGTTGGACGCCTACCTACTTTCCACAGAAAGTTATAGAAGGAAATTCCGTGACCACCTGAAGGCAAGTACCACTACCTTCCTCGAGTTTGCTAACACGAAACGGAGGTATTTCATGAAATGGCTGGAAGCAGCACATGTCTCTACTTTTACAGAACTCGTCAACCTGATGCTTGTTGAAGAATTCTTGAGACGTGTGCCACCTCCTGTCCGCCTCTACTTAGCAGATAAAGAAGAAACCGACTACCTGAAGTGTGCTAAGTCGGCTGACACTTACAGCCTCATCCACCGGCTGACACCCGAACCATCCTCCAGTAAGAAGTCGTGGTACAGTTACGAGAAGGTGAGCCCCGATCAAGCTGGTTCACAACTGTACTGCAAGTATTGTAGACTCTATGGACATACCATAGACAAGTGTGGTAAGTCTCAATACAAGGGAACCACTGACCAACAACGACCCAAACCAACTCCTCCTAAGTCCGGTAAGCCTGTGATGAATGTTGGTGTTGATGTTAATGATCTTTCTCTTTTCAGTAACCACCTGTATACTGGAACTGTCTCTGCCAACGGTTCAAATCCGGAGGGACGTTTCAAATTGAAGATCTTGAGGGACACAGCGGCTCTACAATCGATCATCTTGAAGTCGGCTGTGCCCAACATAGTCTACACCGGGGAAACAGTCTTCATCACTGACCTCACTGCTACCACTCCATACCCTCTCGCCAGAGTCCACCTGGATTGTCCCTACGTGAACGGGGAAGTCCAAGTCGCCGTCAGGGAAAAGCCTTTTCCCATGCCTGGAGTGCAACTTCTCCTAGGCAACGACTTGGCAGAAGACCTGCAACCGACCAACCTGATCGTCATGGACAAACCCCAGGTGTGTAACTCTGTGCCAATAAACCCTATTCTTGAGTATGTTCCAGCAGAGGTTCAAGAGTGATGAAGTTTCTCCTCCGGTTCTCGTGACCACCCGTGCACAAGCCGCACGTCCACAGCCAGCTGACTCTACTGCTACCGCTGTCCCTCAAGACCCTCAGAAACTCCCCCCGCATCTGACCAAGTTGGAGTTCCGTAAGTTGCAGAGGGAAGATCTTACTTTAACACCATTGTTTTTCCAGGCTGAGACTCAACCCGACAGTATTCCTGGGTTCTTCCTAGAGAACGACTTGCTCTACCGCAGATATAGACCCAGTAAACTGAAGGAGGAGGACGATTGGGCCAACATCGAACAACTAGTGATTCCCACCAGCCTGCGGCCCACTATTCTACACCTGGCCCACGGAGCATTCTCCCACTACGGCTTCAACAAGACTTACCATGGGATTCGTCAAGACTACTACTGGCCAGGTATGGTAAATAACGTCAAACAGTACGTAAAACAGTGTCATACATGTCAGATGGCAGGCAAACCGAACGTCTCCATTCCCAGAGCACCACTGATTCCCATACAGGTGCCTGTGGAACCTTTCCACAGACTCATAATAGACTGTGTTGGTCCTTTACCTCGGACCAGTTCAGGTAACGCCTACATCCTAACCATCCTGTGTCCTACCACCAGATTTCCCATAGCAGTTCCAGTGAAGAACATCACGGCTGCTACGGTTATAAAACATCTATTGAAGATCTTCACTCAATACGGATTTCCCAGGGAGATTCAAAGTGACTGTGGCACCAACTTCACCAGTGATCTCTTCAAAAGGACACTGGAGGAGTTCAACATCAAACAGGTATTGTCCAGCCCCTATCATCCTGCTTCACAGGGTTCTCTTGAACGTAGTCATCAGACCATCAAAGCACTCTTGAAAAAGTTTTGTAGTGAAACCTCAAAGGATTGGGATAAGCAGATTGACCTAATAATGTGTATTTTCAGAAGTCTCCCCAATGAGTCCCTAGGAGTATCTCCTTATGAGATGCTCTACGGCCGTAAGTGCCGTACTCCCCTTAAGGCTTTCAAAGACTCTCTCAGAGATGCCACCTTCAGTGAGCATCAGAATGTGCCCCAGTTTCTTCAAAACCTTCAACACATTCTAGAGAGAGTCCACCGCTTTGCCCATGATAATCTATTGAAAGCCCAGGTGAGAATGAAGACTCATTACGACCAGACCAGCAAAGTAAGAAAATTCAAGCCGGGAGACTTCGTCCTTGCCTATTTCCCTATCCCAGGTTCACCTTTACAAAACCGATTTTCAGGACCCTACTGCGTCAAAGAGTGCAGAAGCAACAACACTTACGTCATAGAGACTCCAGATAGGCGGCGGAAGACCCAGCTGTGCCACGTCAACCTCCTGAAGCAATATAATGGTACTCCTCCCACTGTCTTGACTAACTATTCCACATTCACAGAACCCTACATCCACAGTGAGACCTTCCCAGCTTCTCCTCCCGAAAGCACTGACAAGGAGTCAGCGCTTTCTAATTCCGAAATCCTTAATGATCTTCCCAAATGCTTTCAGGATAATAATCGTGCTCCTTTGCCCTCTTCTAATTCCACTCTCACCTCGTCAGATAAGCCCTTCATCCTCCATGTCGACGCCAATGGTACCGACGATGGTGGTGTCGTGATGCAGCAACGAGGCGAGAAGAATACACCTGTCAGCGACTACTGCTACAAGGAACGACGGAACAATTGGCAAGGAGCTACTCTTCCTCATCCTGAAGCTTCAGCACTTCACTCCACCCCTGAAAAGTGCTCGGTCCACCATCAACACGGACCACACCACCCTACACCTCCTGCAGCACGCCCACTTCTCATCTCAACGTCTTCTACTATGGGCTTGCTACCTGCAGAAATTCAACCTGGAGACACGCTATACCAAGAGTCTGACAACATCTTAGCCCAAGATCTCTCCAGAGTTTATGAAGTAGAAGCGACTCCATCCATTACTCCACCACATAACGACGTACTTCTTCCAGAACCGCAGGCTTCGGGGGAGAGTTGTGACGATAATCTCCTTCAAGAGAGTCTGCTCTTCCCTCCATAATTACGTCGTCGAAATTATATAAAACGACTATGGAAGACATGTCCAACAACAACAACAACACCAGCAAGGCTTGCCAGGGTGAGCAAAACATATGCAGCCAGCCACCTGTTCGGACTCAAACCACCAAACTACATGTTGATCGCTACCGGCTCCGCTGATTGGTCGCCGGTCTGGCTGCACCTGCACTCGCCCCCCCATACTACTTGATGTCTGGGGTCGCCCCAACCTCATAACTCAGAATGTTCAGTGCTCTCGTTGTCACCACTACTCCCGGCTAGACGCTAGCGTGTACTGAGAGAAGTGGTGGCTTAAAGCCAATATTCCAGCACCTCCCATTTACTTTGTATTGCACTTCTTGTTATTTTGCCTTAACATAACTTTTCATTGTGTCATCTAATTATTCTTATTATTTTGATTGATTTTATTATAAGAATTTGTTTGTGCATTTTATTCATGTTTTGATTTAATTAACGTAATTAAAATTTCATTGTTAAAGTTTACTTGTGTTTTGTGTGTCTTCTCCTTACCTTACCACAGACGAAGTTCCAGTTTTTTCTAATTTTTTTTTTATAACTATGTGACGAGGCCATACCCCTAGCCTTAAACAGCCGAACACCAACGCGTTACCGTCACAATATATATACGATAAAAATGATGCAAACACATAATTGATTAGATAATAACCTTAAATACTTCATTTTCAATCATCTATTTGTTTCTCGTTAAAATACTGAGTAAGATATTGAAAAGGGGAGAAGTTCGGTTTTTATTGCATATATCGACGTTTCAGCCGGATTAGAGCGGTTTTACGTGTACATCTTCCATCGTTAATATAAACGGAAAATCAAGAACATTATAGTTAATTCTAATGAAAACACATTGTTTTTTATCATTTGTATTGGAAACAACATTGTCATATGTCTTTTCTTGGATCTAAATAATACGAAACCTCGCTCTATGATTTGAAGTTAAAATCCTCAAATATGGTTATATAGTGACTTTTTTCACGTTTTTCATGTAGTTTGATATTACGTAAATATATTCATTTTTACCAATATTTCGGTACTATTTCATGTAGTATCACGATATGTGATTTGGCCTTCAAATCTCAGAATTTCGCATAATATTACATTTTAAGCAAGTTTTCTTGCATTTTGTTTCGTACGAAAAATCATCGAATATAGCAATATTTTGACGTTTATCATCTCCTTTTCCTTCATGTGATTTAAATAAAATATCATCGAATTAGGCAATATTTTGCCGTTTTCCACGTTTTTTTGAATTTTCCGTCCATGGGTATTAATTCATATATATATACGATAAAAATGATGCAAACACATAATTGATTAGATAATAACCTTAAATACTTCATTTTCAATCATCTATTTGTTTCTCGTTAAAATACTGAGTAAGATATTGAAAAGGGGAGAAGTTCGGTTTTTATTGCATATATCGACGTTTCAGCCGGATTAGAGCGGTTTTACGTGTACATCTTCCATCGTTAATATAAACGGAAAATCAAGAACATTATAGTTAATTCTAATGAAAACACATTGTTTTTTATCATTTGTATTGGAAACAACATTGTCATATGTCTTTTCTTGGAACTAAATAATACGAAACCTCGCTCTATGATTTGAAGTTAAAATCCTCAAATATGGTTATATAGTGACTTTTTTCACGTTTTTCATTTAGTTTGATATTACGTAAATATATTCATTTTTACCAATATTTCGATACTATTTCATGTAGTATCACGATATGTGATTTGGCCTTCAAATCTCAGAATTTCGCATAATATTGCATTTTAAGCAAGTTTTCTTGCATTTTGTTTCGTACGAAAAATCATCGAATATAGCAATATTTTGACGTTTATCATCTCCTTTTCCTTCATGTGATTTAAACAAAATATCATCGAATTAGGCAATATTTTGCCGTTTTCCACGTTTTTGTGAATTTTCAGTCCATGGGTTTTAATTCATATATATACGATAAAAATGATGCAAACACATAATTGATTAGATAATAACCTTAAATACTTCATTTTCAATCATCTATTTGTTTCTCGTTAAAATACTGAGTAAGATATTGAAAAGGGGAGAAGTTCGGTTTTTATTGCATATATCGACGTTTCAGCCGGATTAGAGCGGTTTTACGTGTACATCTTCCATCGTTAATATAAACGGAAAATCAAGAACATTATAGTTAATTCTAATGAAAACACATTGTTTTTTATCATTTGTATTGGAAACAACATTGTCATATGTCTTTTCTTGGATCTAAATAATACGAAACCTCGCTCTATGATTTGAAGTTAAAATCCTCAAATATGGTTATATAGTGACTTTTTTCACGTTTTTCATGTAGTTTGATATTACGTAAATATATTCATTTTTACCAATATTTCGATACTATTTCATGTAGTATCACGATATGTGATTTGGCCTTCAAATCTCAGAATTTCGCATAATATTGCATTTTAAGCAAGTTTTCTTGCATTTTGCTTAGTACGAAAAATCATCGAATTTAGCAATATTTTAACGTTTATCATCTCCTTTTCCTTCATGTGATTTAAACAAAATATCATCGAATTAGGCAATATTTTGCCGTTTTCCACGTTTTTGTGAATTTTCCGTCCATGGGTATTAATTCATATATATATACGATAAAAATGATGCAAACACATAATTGATTAGATAATAACCTTAAATACTTCATTTTCAATCATCTATTTGTTTCTCGTTAAAATACTGAGTAAGATATTGAAAAGGGGAGAAGTTCGGTTTTTATTGCATATATCGACGTTTCAGCCGGATTAGAGCGGTTTTACGTGTACATCTTCCATCGTTAATATAAACGGAAAATCAAGAACATTATAGTTAATTCTAATGAAAACACATTGTTTTTTATCATTTGTATTGGAAACAACATTGTCATATGTCTTTTCTTGGATCTAAATAATACGAAACCTCGCTCTATGATTTGAAGTTAAAATCCTCAAATATGGTTATATAGTGACTTTTTTCACGTTGTTCATGTAGTTTGATATTACGTAAATATATTCATTTTTACCAATATTTCGATACTATTTCATGTAGTATCACGATATGTGATTTGGCCTTCAAATCTCAGAATTTCGCATAATATTGCATTTTAAGCAAGTTTTCTTGCATTTTGTTTCGTACGAAAAATCATCGAATATAGCAATATTTTGACGTTTATCATCTCCTTTTCCTTCATGTGATTTAAACAAAATATCATTGAATTAGGCAATATTTTGCCGTTTTCCACGTTTTTGTGAATTTTCAGTCCATGGGTTTTAATTCATATATATACGATAAAAATGATGCAAACACATAATTGATTAGATAATAACCTTAAATACTTCATTTTCAATCATCTATTTGTTTCTCGTTAAAATACTGAGTAAGATATTGAAAAGGGGAGAAGTTCGGTTTTTATTGCATATATCGACGTTTCAGCCGGATTAGAGCGGTTTTACGTGTACATCTTCCATCGTTAATATAAACGGAAAATCAAGAACATTATAGTTAATTCTAATGAAAACACATTGTTTTTTATCATTTGTATTGGAAACAACATTGTCATATGTCTTTTCTTGGATCTAAATAATACGAAACCTCGCTCTATGATTTGAAGTTAAAATCCTCAAATATGGTTATATAGTGACTTTTTTCACGTTTTTCATGTAGTTTGATATTACGTAAATATATTCATTTTTACCAATATTTCGGTACTATTTCATGTAGTATCACGATATGTGATTTGGCCTTCAAATCTCAGAATTTCGCATAAAATTGCATTTTAAGCAAGTTTTCTTGCATTTTGTTTCGTACGAAAAATCATCGAATATAGCAATATTTTGACGCTTATCATCTCCTTTTCCTTCATGTGATTTAAATAAAATATCATCGAATTAGGCAATATTTTGCCGTTTTCCACGTTTTTTTTAATTTTCCGTCCATGGGTATTAATTCATATATATATACGATAAAAATGATGCAAACACATAATTGATTAGATAATAACCTTAAATACTTCATTTTCAATCATCTATTTGTTTCTCGTTAAAATACTGAGTAAGATATTGAAAAGGGGAGATGTTCGGTTTTTATTGCATATATCGACGTTTCAGCCGGATTAGAGCGGTTTTACGTGTACATCTTCCATCGTTAATATAAACGGAAAATCAAGAACATTATAGTTAATTCTAATGAAAACACATTGTTTTTTATCATTTGTATTGGAAACAACATTGTCATATGTCTTTTCTTGGATCTAAATAATACGAAACCTCGCTCTATGATTTGAAGTTAAAATCCTCAAATATGGTTATATAGTGACTTTTTTCACGTTTTTCATGTAGTTTGATATTACGTAAATATATTCATTTTTACCAATATTTCGATACTATTTCATGTAGTATCACGATATGTGATTTGGCCTTCAAATCTCAGAATTTCGCATAATATTGCATTTTAAGCAAGTTTTCTTGCATTTTGCTTAGTACGAAAAATCATCGAATTTAGCAATATTTTAACGTTTATCATCTCCTTTTCCTTCATGTGATTTAAACAAAATATCATCGAATTAGGCAATATTTTGCCGTTTTCCACGTTTTTGTGAATTTTCCGTCCATGGGTATTAATTCATATATATATACGATAAAAATGATGCAAACACATAATTGATTAGATAATAACCTTAAATACTTCATTTTCAATCATCTATTTGTTTCTCGTTAAAATACTGAGTAAGATATTGAAAAGGGGAGAAGTTCGGTTTTTATTGCATATATCGACGTTTCAGCCGGATTAGAGCGGTTTTACGTGTACATCTTCCATCGTTAATATAAACGGAAAATCAAGAACATTATAGTTAATTCTAATGAAAACACATTGTTTTTTATCATTTGTATTGGAAACAACATTGTCATATGTCTTTTCTTGGATCTAAATAATACGAAACCTCGCTCTATGATTTGAAGTTAAAATCCTCAAATATGGTTATATAGTGACTTTTTTCACGTTGTTCATGTAGTTTGATATTACGTAAATATATTCATTTTTACCAATATTTCGATACTATTTCATGTAGTATCACGATATGTGATTTGGCCTTCAAATCTCAGAATTTCGCATAATATTGCATTTTAAGCAAGTTTCCTTGCATTTTGTTTCGTACGAAAAATCATCGAATATAGCAATATTTTGACGTTTATCATCTCCTTTTCCTTCATGTGATTTAAACAAAATATCATTGAATTAGGCAATATTTTGCCGTTTTCCACGTTTTTGTGAATTTTCAGTCCATGGGTTTTAATTCATATATATACGATAAAAATGATGCAAACACATAATTGATTAGATAATAACCTTAAATACTTCATTTTCAATCATCTATTTGTTTCTCGTTAAAATACTGAGTAAGATATTGAAAAGAGGAGAAGTTCGGTTTTTATTGCATATATCGACGTTTCAGCCGGATTAGAGCGGTTTTACGTGTACATCTTCCCTCGTTAATATAAACGGAAAATCAAGAACATTATAGTTAATTCTAATGAAAACACATTGTTTTTTATCATTTGTATTGGAAACAACATTGTCATATGTCTTTTCTTGGATCTAAATAATACGAAACCTCGCTCTATGATTTGAAGTTAAAATCCTCAAATATGGTTATATAGTGACTTTTTTCACGTTTTTCATGTAGTTTGATATTACGTAAATATATTCATTTTTACCAATATTTCGATACTATTTCATGTAGTATCACGATATGTGATTTGGCCTTCAAATCTCAGAATTTCGCATAATATTGCATTTTAAGCAAGTTTTCTTGCATTTTGTTTCGTACGAAAAATCATCGAATATAGCAATATTTTGACGTTTATCATCTCCTTTTCCTTCATGTGATTTAAACAAAATATCATCGAATTAGGCAATATTTTGCCGTTTTCCACGTTTTTTTGAATTTTCCGTCCATGGGTATTAATTCATATATATATACGATAAAAATGATGCAAACACATAATTGATTAGATAATAACCTTAAATACTTCATTTTCAATCATCTATTTGTTTCTCGTTAAAATACTGAGTAAGATATTGAAAAGGGGAGAAGTTCGGTTTTTATTGCATATATCGACGTTTCAGCCGGATTAGAGCGGTTTTACGTGTACATCTTCCATCGTTAATATAAACGGAAAATCAAGAACATTATAGTTAATTCTAATGAAAACACATTGTTTTTTATCATTTGTATTGGAAACAACATTGTCATATGTCTTTTCTTGGATCTAAATAATACGAAACCTCGCTCTATGATTTGAAGTTAAAATCCTCAAATATGGTTATATAGTGACTTTTTTCACGTTTTTCATGTAGTTTGATATTACGTAAATATATTCATTTTTACCAATATTTCGATACTATTTCATGTAGTATCACGATATGTGATTTGGCCTTCAAATCTCAGAATTTCGCATAATATTGCATTTTAAGCAAGTTTTCTTGCATTTTGTTTCGTGCGAAAAATCATCGAATATAGCAATATTTTGACGTTTATCATCTCCTTTTCCTTCATGTGATTTAAACAAAATATCATCGAATTAGGCAATATTTTGCCGTTTTCCACGTTTTTGTGAATTTTCCGTCCATGGGTTTTAATTCATATATATACGATAAAAATGATGCAAACACATAATTGATTAGATAATAACCTTAAATACTTCATTTTCAATCATCTATTTGTTTCTCGTTAAAATACTGAGTAAGATATTGAAAAGGGGAGAAGTTCGGTTTTTATTGCATATATCGACGTTTCAGCCGGATTAGAGCGGTTTTACGTGTACATCTTCCCTCGTTAATATAAACGGAAAATCAAGAACATTATAGTTAATTCTAATGAAAACACATTGTTTTTTATCATTTGTATTGGAAACAACATTGTCATATGTCTTTTCTTGGAACTAAATAATACGAAACCTCGCTCTATGATTTGAAGTTAAAATCCTCAAATATGGTTATATAGTGACTTTTTTCACGTTTTTCATGTAGTTTGATATTACGTAAATATATTCATTTTTACCAATATTTCGATACTATTTCATGTAGTATCACGATATGTGATTTGGCCTTCAAATCTCAGAATTTCGCATAATATTGCATTTTAAGCAAGTTTTCTTGCATTTTGCTTGGTACGAAAAATCATCGAATTTAGCAATATTTTAACGTTTATCATCTCCTTTTCCTTCATGTGATTTAAACAAAATATCATCGAATTAGGCAATATTTTGCCGTTTTCCACGTTTTTGTGAATTTTCCGTCCATGGGTATTAATTCATATATATATACGATAAAAATTATGCAAACACATAATTGATTAGATAATAACCTTAAATACTTCATTTTCAATCATCTATTTGTTTCTCGTTAAAATACTGAGTAAGATATTGAAAAGGGGAGAAGTTCGGTTTTTATTGCATATATCGACGTTTCAGCCGGATTAGAGCGGTTTTACGTGTACATCTTCCATCGTAAATATAAACGGAAAATCAAGAACATTATAGTTAATTCTAATGAAAACACATTGTTTTTTATCATTTGTATTGGAAACAACATTGTCATATGTCTTTTCTTGGATATAAATAATACGAAACCTCGCTCTATGATTTGAAGTTAAAATCCTCAAATATGGTTATATAGTGACTTTTTTCACGTTTTTCATGTAGTTTGATATTACGTAAATATATTCATTTTTACCAATATTTCGATACTATTTCATGTAGTATCACGATATGTGATTTGGCCTTCAAATCTCAGAATTTCGCATAATATTGCATTTTAAGCAAGTTTTCTTGCATTTTGTTTCGTACGAAATATCATCGAATATAGCAATATTTTGACGTTTATCATCTCCTTTTCCTTCGTAATAACCTTAAATACTTCATTTTCAATCATCTATTTGTTTCTCGTTAAAATACTGAGTAAGGTATTGAAAAGGGGAGAAGTTCGGTTTTTATTGCATATATCGACGTTTCAGCCGGATTAGAGCGGTTTTACGTGTACATCTTCCATCGTTAATATAAACGGAAAATCAAGAACATTATAGTTAATTCTAATGAAAACACATTGTTTTTTATCATTTGTATTGGAAACAACATTGTCATATGTCTTTTCTTGGAACTAAATAATACGAAACCTCGCTCTATGATTTGAAGTTAAAATCCTCAAATATGGTTATATAGTGACTTTTTTCACGTTTTTCATGTAGTTTGATATTACGTAAATATATTCATTTTTACCAATATTTCGATACTATTTCATGTAGTATCACGATATGTGATTTGGCCTTCAAATCTCAGAATTTCGCATAATATTGCATTTTAAGCAAGTTTTCTTGCATTTTGCTTAGTACGAAAAATCATCGAATTTAGCAATATTTTAACGTTTATCATCTCCTTTTCCTTCATGTGATTTAAACAAAATATCATCGAATTAGGCAATATTTTGCCGTTTTCCACGTTTTTGTGAATTTTCCGTCCATGGGTATTAATTCATATATATATACGATAAAAATTATGCAAACACATAATTGATTAGATAATAATCTTAAATACTTCATTTTCAATCATCTATTTGTTTCTCGTTAAAATACTGAGTAAGATATTGAAAAGGGGAGAAGTTCGGTTTTTATTGCATATATCGACGTTTCAGCCGGATTAGAGCGGTTTTACGTGTACATCTTCCATCGTTAATATAAACGGAAAATCAAGAACATTATAGTTAATTCTAATGAAAACATATTGTTTTTTATCATTTGTATTGGAAACAACATTGTCATATGTCTTTTCTTGGATCTAAATAATACGAAACCTCGCTCTATGATTTGAAGTTAAAATCCTCAAATATGGTTATATAGTGACTTTTTTCACGTTTTTCATGTAGTTTGATATTACGTAAATATATTCATTTTTACCAATATTTCGATACTATTTCATGTAGTATCACGATATGTGATTTGGCCTTCAAATCTCAGAATTTCGCATAATATTGCATTTTAAGCAAGTTTTCTTGCATTTTGTTTCGTACGAAAAATCATCGAATATAGCAATATTTTGACGTTTATCATCTCCTTTTCCTTCATGTGATTTAAACAAAATATCATCGAATTAGGCAATATTTTGCCGTTTTCCACGTTTTTGTGAATTTTCAGTCCATGGGTTTTAATTCATATATATACGATAAAAATGATGCAAACACATAATTGATTAGATAATAACCTTAAATACTTCATTTTCAATCATCTATTTGTTTCTCGTTAAAATACTGAGTAGGATATTGAAAAGGGGAGAAGTTCGGTTTTTATTGCATATATCGACGTTTCAGCCGGATTAGAGCGGTTTTACGTGTACATCTTCCCTCGTTAATATAAATGGAAAATCAAGAACATTATATTTAATTCTAATGAAAACACATTGTTTTTTATCATTTGTATTGGAAACAACATTGTCATATGTCTTTTCTTGGAACTAAATAATACGAAACCTCGCTCTATGATTTGAAGTTAAAATCCTCAAATATGGTTATATAGTGACTTTTTTCACGTTTTTCATGTAGTTTGATATTACGTAAATATATTCATTTTTACCAATATTTCGATACTATTTCATGTAGTATCACGATATGTGATTTGGCCTTCAAATCTCAGAATTTCGCATAATATTGCATTTTAAGCAAGTTTTCTTGCATTTTGCTTTGTACGAAAAATCATCGAATTTAGCAATATTTTAACGTTTATCATCTCCTTTTCCTTCATGTGATTTAAACAAAATATCATCGAATTAGGCAATATTTTGCCGTTTTCCACGTTTTTGTGAATTTTCCGTCCATGGGTATTAATTCATATATATATACGATAAAAATGATGCAAACACATAATTGATTAGATAATAACCTTAAATACTTCATTTTCAATCATCTATTTGTTTCTCGTTAAAATACTGAGTAAGATATTGAAAAGGGGAGAAGTTCTGTTTTTATT
The DNA here is from genome assembly GCF_040958095.1 of Procambarus clarkii. Lineage (NCBI taxonomy): Eukaryota > Metazoa > Arthropoda > Malacostraca > Decapoda > Cambaridae > Procambarus > Procambarus clarkii. The sequence goes on along the minus strand of NW_027189302.1, from coordinate 134,199 downwards.
GCATATATCGACGTTTCAGCCGGATTAGAGCGGTTTTACGTGTACATCTTCCATCGTTAATATAAACGGAAAATCAAGAACATTATAGTTAATTCTAATGAAAACACATTGTTTTTTATCATTTGTATTGGAAACAACATTGTCATATGTCTTTTCTTGGATCTAAATAATACGAAACCTCGCTCTATGATTTGAAGTTAAAATCCTCAAATATGGTTATATAGTGACTTTTTTCACGTTTTTCATGTAGTTTGATATTACGTAAATATATTCATTTTTACCAATATTTCGGTACTATTTCATGTAGTATCACGATATGTGATTTGGCCTTCAAATCTCAGAATTTCGCATAATATTGCATTTTAAGCAAGTTTTCTTGCATTTTGTTTCGTACGAAAAATCATCGAATATAGCAATATTTTGACGTTTATCATCTCCTTTTCCTTCATGTGATTTAAATAAAATATCATCGAATTAGGCAATATTTTGCCGTTTTCCACGTTTTTTTGAATTTTCCGTCCATGGGTATTAATTCATATATATATACGATAAAAATGATGCAAACACATAATTGATTAGATAATAACCTTAAATACTTCATTTTCAATCATCTATTTGTTTCTCGTTAAAATACTGAGTAAGATATTGAAAAGGGGAGAAGTTCGGTTTTTATTGCATATATCGACGTTTCAGCCGGATTAGAGCGGTTTTACGTGTACATCTTCCATCGGTAATATAAACGGAAAATCAAGAACATTATAGTTAATTCTAATGAAAACACATTGTTTTTTATCATTTGTATTGGAAACAACATTGTCATATGTCTTTTCTTGGAACTAAATAATACGAAACCTCGCTCTATGATTTGAAGTTAAAATCCTCAAATATGGTTATATAGTGACTTTTTTCACATTTTTCATTTAGTTTGATATTACGTAAATATATTCATTTTTACCAATATTTCGATACTATTTCATGTAGTATCACGATATGTGATTTGGCCTTCAAATCTCAGAAATTCGCATAATATTGCATTTTAAGCAAGTTTTCTTGCATTTTGTTTCGTACGAAAAATCATCGAATATAGCAATATTTTGACGTTTATCATCTCCTTTTCCTTCATGTGATTTAAACAAAATATCATCGAATTAGGCAATATTTTGCCGTTTTCCACGTTTTTGTGAATTTTCAGTCCATGGGTTTTAATTCATATATATACGATAAAAATGATGCAAACACATAATTGATTAGATAATAACCTTAAATACTTCATTTTCAATCATCTATTTGTTTCTCGTTAAAATACTGAGTAAGATATTGAAAAGGGGAGAAGTTCGGTTTTTATTGCATATATCGACGTTTCAGCCGGATTAGAGCGGTTTTACGTGTACATCTTCCATCGTTAATATAAACGGAAAATCAAGAACATTATAGTTAATTCTAATGAAAACACATTGTTTTTTATCATTTGTATTGGAAACAACATTGTCATATGTCTTTTCTTGGATCTAAATAATACGAAACCTCGCTCTATGATTTGAAGTTAAAATCCTCAAATATGGTTATATAGTGACTTTTTTCACGTTTTTCATGTAGTTTGATATTACGTAAATATATTCATTTTTACCAATATTTCGATACTATTTCATGTAGTATCACGATATGTGATTTGGCCTTCAAATCTCAGAATTTCGCATAATATTGCATTTTAAGCAAGTTTTCTTGCATTTTGCTTAGTACGAAAAATCATCGAATTTAGCAATATTTTAACGTTTATCATCTCCTTTTCCTTCATGTGATTTAAACAAAATATCATCGAATTAGGCAATATTTTGCCGTTTTCCACGTTTTTGTGAATTTTCCGTCCATGGGTATTAATTCATATATATATACGATAAAAATGATGCAAACACATAATTGATTAGATAATAACCTTAAATACTTCATTTTCAATCATCTATTTGTTTCTCGTTAAAATACTGAGTAAGATATTGAAAAGGGGAGAAGTTCGGTTTTTATTGCATATATCGACGTTTCAGCCGGATTAGAGCGGTTTTACGTGTACATCTTCCATCGTTAATATAAACGGAAAATCAAGAACATTATAGTTAATTCTAATGAAAACACATTGTTTTTTATCATTTGTATTGGAAACAACATTGTCATATGTCTTTTCTTGGATATAAATAATACGAAACCTCGCTCTATGATTTGAAGTTAAAATCCTCAAATATGGTTATATAGTGACTTTTTTCACGTTTTTCATGTAGTTTGATATTACGTAAATATATTCATTTTTACCAATATTTCGATACTATTTCATGTAGTATCACGATATGTGATTTGGCCTTCAAATCTCAGAATTTCGCATAATATTGCATTTTAAGCAAGTTTTCTTGCATTTTGTTTCGTACGAAAAATCATCGAATATAGCAATATTTTGACGTTTATCATCTCCTTTTCCTTCATAATAACCTTAAATACTTCATTTTCAATCATCTATTTGTTTCTCGTTAAAATACTGAGTAAGGTATTGAAAAGGGGAGAAGTTCGGTTTTTATTGCATATATCGACGTTTCAGCCGGATTAGAGCGGTTTTACGTGTACATCTTCCATCGTTAATATAAACGGAAAATCAAGAACATTATAGTTAATTCTAATGAAAACACATTGTTTTTTATCATTTGTATTGGAAACAACATTGTCATATGTCTTTTCTTGGAACTAAATAATACGAAACCTCGCTCTATGATTTGAAGTTAAAATCCTCAAATATGGTTATATAGTGACTTTTTTCACGTTTTTCATGTAGTTTGATATTACGTAAATATATTCATTTTTACCAATATTTCGATACTATTTCATGTAGTATCACGATATGTGATTTGGCCTTCAAATCTCAGAATTTCGCATAATATTGCATTTTAAGCAAGTTTTCTTGCATTTTGCTTAGTACGAAAAATCATCGAATTTAGCAATATTTTAACGTTTATCATCTCCTTTTCCTTCATGTGATTTAAACAAAATATCATCGAATTAGGCAATATTTTGCCGTTTTCCACGTTTTTGTGAATTTTCCGTCCATGGGTATTAATTCATATATATATACGATAAAAATGATGCAAACACATAATTGATTAGATAATAACCTTAAATACTTCATTTTCAATCATCTATTTGTTTCTCGTTAAAATACTGAGTAAGATATTGAAAAGGGGAGAAGTTCGGTTTTTATTGCATATATCGACGTTTCAGCCGGATTAGAGCGGTTTTACGTGTACATCTTCCATCGTTAATATAAACGGAAAATCAAGAACATTATAGTTAATTCTAATGAAAACATATTGTTTTTTATCATTTGTATTGGAAACAACATTGTCATATGTCTTTTCTTGGATCTAAATAATACGAAACCTCGCTCTATGATTTGAAGTTAAAATCCTCAAATATGGTTATATAGTGACTTTTTTCACGTTTTTCATGTAGTTTGATATTACGTAAATATATTCATTTTTACCAATATTTCGATACTATTTCATGTAATATCACGATATGTGATTTGGCCTTCAAATCTCAGAATTTCGCATAATATTGCATTTTAAGCAAGTTTTCTTGCATTTTGTTTCGTACGAAAAATCATCGAATATAGCAATATTTTGACGTTTATCATCTCCTTTTCCTTCATGTGATTTAAACAAAATATCATCGAATTAGGCAATATTTTGCCGTTTTCCACGTTTTTGTGAATTTTCAGTCCATGGGTTTTAATTCATATATATACGATAAAAATGATGCAAACACATAATTGATTAGATAATAACCTTAAATACTTCATTTTCAATCATCTATTTGTTTCTCGTTAAAATACTGAGTAGGATATTGAAAAGGGGAGAAGTTCGGTTTTTATTGCATATATCGACGTTTCAGCCGGATTAGAGCGGTTTTACGTGTACATCTTCCCTCGTTAATATAAATGGAAAATCAAGAACATTATAGTTAATTCTAATGAAAACACATTGTTTTTTATCATTTGTATTGGAAACAACATTGTCATATGTCTTTTCTTGGAACTAAATAATACGAAACCTCGCTCTATGATTTGAAGTTAAAATCCTCAAATATGGTTATATAGTGACTTTTTTCACGTTTTTCATGTAGTTTGATATTACGTAAATATATTAATTTTTACCAATATTTCGATACTATTTCATGTAGTATCACGATATGTGATTTGGCCTTCAAATCTCAGAATTTCGCATAATATTGCATTTTAAGCAAGTTTTCTTGCATTTTGCTTTGTACGAAAAATCATCGAATTTAGCAATATTTTAACGTTTATCATCTCCTTTTCCTTCATGTGATTTAAACAAAATATCATCGAATTAGGCAATATTTTGCCGTTTTCCACGTTTTTGTGAATTTTCCGTCCATGGGTATTAATTCATATATATATACGATAAAAATGATGCAAACACATAATTGATTAGATAATAACCTTAAATACTTCATTTTCAATCATCTATTTGTTTCTCATTAAAATACTGAGTAAGATATTGAAAAGGGGAGAAGTTCGGTTTTTATTGCATATATCGACGTTTCAGCCGGATTAGAGCGGTTTTACGTGTACATCTTCCATCGTTAATATAAACGGAAAATCAAGAACATTATAGTTAATTCTAATGAAAACACATTGTTTTTTATCATTTGTATTGGAAACAACATTGTCATATGTCTTTTCTTGGATCTAAATAATACGAAACCTCGCTCTATGATTTGAAGTTAAAATCCTCAAATATGGTTATATAGTGACTTTTTTCACGTTTTTCATGTAGTTTGATATTACGTAAATATATTCATTTTTACCAATATTTCGGTACTATTTCATGTAGTATCACGATATGTGATTTGGCCTTCAAATCTCAGAATTTCGCATAATATTGCATTTTAAGCAAGTTTTCTTGCATTTTGTTTCGTACGAAAAATCATCGAATATAGCAATATTTTGACGTTTATCATCTCCTTTTCCTTCATGTGATTTAAATAAAATATCATCGAATTAGGCAATATTTTGCCGTTTTCCACGTTTTTTTGAATTTTCCGTCCATGGGTATTAATTCATATATATATACGATAAAAATGATGCAAACACATAATTGATTAGATAATAACCTTAAATACTTCATTTTCAATCATCTATTTGTTTCTCGTTAAAATACTGAGTAAGATATTGAAAAGGGGAGAAGTTCGGTTTTTATTGCATATATCGACGTTTCAGCCGGATTAGAGCG
>NW_027189302.1:114595-128411 GCF_040958095.1 Procambarus clarkii | reverse complement strand
TATATATATATATATATATATATATATGTCGTACCTAGTAGCCAGAACTCACTTTTTGGCCCACTATGCAAGGCCCGATTTGCCTAATAAGCCAAGTTTTCCTGAATTAATATATTTTTTCTAATTTTTTTCTTATGAAATGATAAAGCTACCCATTTCATTATGTATGAGGTCAATTTTTTTTTTTTTGAGTTAAAATTAACGTAGATATATGACCGAACCTAACCAACCCTACCTAACCTAACCTAACCTATCTTTATAGGTTAGGTTTGGTTAGGTAGCCGAAAAAGTTAGGTTAGGTTAGGTTAGGTAGGTTAGGTAGTCGAAAAACAATTAATTCATGAAAACTTGGCTTATTAGGCAAATCGGGCCTTGCATAGTAGGCCAAAAAGTGAGTTCTGGCTACTAGGTACGACATATATATATATATATATATATATATATATATATATATATATATATATATATATATATATATATATATATATATTTCGTACCTAGTAGCCAGAACGCACTTCTCAGCCTACTATGCAAGGCCCGATTTGCCTAATAAGCCAAGTTTTCATAAATTAATGTTTTTTCGACAACCTAACCTAACCTAACATTTTCGGCTACCTAACCTAACCTAACCTATAGAGATAGGTTAGGTTAGATTAGGTAGGGTTGGTTAGGTTCGGTCATATATCTACGTTGATTTTAACTCCAATAAAAAAAAATTGACCTCATACATAATGAAATGGGTAGCTTTATCATTTCATAAGAAAAAAATTTGAGAAAATATATTAATTCAGAAAAACTTGGCTTATTAGGCAAATCGGGCCTTGCATAGTAGGCTGAGAAGTGCGTTCTGGCTACTAGGTACGACATATATATATATATTATATATATATATATATATATATATATATATATATATATGTATATATGTCGTACCTAGTAGCCAGAACGCACTTTTTGGCCTACTATGCAAGGCCCGATTTGCCTAATAAGCCAAGTTTTCCTGAATTAATATATTTTCTCTAATTTTTTTCTTATGAAATGATAAAGCTACCAGTTTAGTTATGTATGAGGTCAATTTTTTTTTATTGGAGATAAAATTAATGTAGATATATGACCGAACCTAACCAACCCTACCTAACCTAACCTACCCTATCTTTATATGATAGGTTAGGTTAGGTAGCCGAAAAAGTTAGGTTAGGTTAGGTTGGGTAGGTTAGGTAGTCGAAAAACAATTAATTCATGAAAACTTGGCTTATTAGGCAAATCGGGCCTTGCATAGTAGGCTGAGAAGTGCGTTCTGGCTACTAGGTACGACATATATATAATATATATATATATATATATATATATATATATATATATATATATATATATATATATATATATATATATATATATATATATATCTACTTTTGAGTGAGGTGGGAAGGGTGATGTGGCATTACATTTGAGTGAGGTGGGAAGGATGATGTGGCATTAGAGGATATTAATAGGGTATTAAAAGTATCAACACAAGACAGAACACGAAACAATGGATATTGAATAGAAGTGTTTGTAGAAAGCCTATTGGTCCATATTTCTTGATGCTTCTATATTGGAGCGGAGTCTTGAGGTGGGTAGAATATAGTTGTGCAATAATTGGCTGTTGATTGCTGGTGTTGACTTCTTGATGTGTAGTGCCTCGCAAACGTCAAGCCGCCTGCTATCGCTGTATCTATCGATGATTTCTGTGTTGTTTACTAGGATTTCTCTGGCGATGGTTTGGTTATGGGAAGAGATTATATGTTCCTTAATGGAGCCCTGTTGTTTATGCATCGTTAAACGCCTAGAAAGAGATGTTGTTGTCTTGCCTATATACTGGGTTTTTTGGAGCTTACAGTCCCCAAGTGGGCATTTGAAGGCATAGACGACGTTAGTCTCATATATAACCCATATATATATATATTATATATATATATATATATATATATATATATATATATATATATATATATATATATATATATATGTCATACCTAATAGCCAGAACGCACTTCTCAGCCTACTATGCAAGGCCCAAATTGCCTAATGAGCCAAGTTTTCATGAATTAATTTTTTTTCGACTACCTAACCTAACTTTTTCGGCTACCTAACCTAACCTAACCTATAAGGATAGGTTAGGTTAGGTTAGGTAGGGTTGGTTAGGTTCGGTCATATATCTACGTTAATTTTAACACCAATAAATAAAATTGACCTCATTCGTAATGAAATAGGTAGCTTTATCATTTCATGAGAAAAATATTAGAGAAAATATATTAATTCAGGAAAACTTGGCTTAATAGGCAAATCGCGCCTTGCATAGTAGGCCGAGAAGTGCATTCTGGCTACTAGGTACGACATATATATATATAATATATATATATATATATTATATATATATATATATATATATATATATATATATATATATATATGTCATACCTAATAGCCAGAACGCACTTCTCAGCCTACTATGCAAGACCCGATTTGCTTAATAAGCCAGGTTTTCATGAATTAATTGTTTTTTCGACTACCAAACCTACCTAACCTAACCTAACCTAACTTTTTCGGCTACCTAACCTAACCTAACCTATAAAGATAGGTTAGGTTAGGTTAGGTAGCGTTGGTTAGGTTCGGTCATATATCTACGTTAATTTTAACTCCAGTAAAAAAAATTGACCTCATACATAATGAAATAGGTAGATTTATCATTTCATAAGAAAAAAATTAGAGAAAATATATTAATTCAGGAAAACTTGGCTTATTAGGCAAATCGGGCATTGCATAGTAGGCAGAGAAGTGCGTTCTGGCTACTAGGTACGACATATATATATATATATATATATATATATATATATATATATATATATATATATATATATTATATATATATATATATATATATGTCGTACCTAGTAGCCAGAACGCACTCCTCAGCTTACTATGCAAGACCCAATTTGCCTAATAAGCCAAGTTTTCCTGAATTAATATATATTCCCTAATTTTTTAATTATGAAATGATAAAGCTACCCATTTCATTACGTATGAGGTCAATTTTTTTTATTGCAGTTAAAATTAACGTAGATATATGACCGAACCTAACCAACCCTACCTAACCTAACCTGACCTATCTTTATAGGTTAGGTTAGGTTAGGTAGCGGAAAAAGTTAGATTAGGTTAGGTTAGGTAGGTTAGGTAGTCGAAAAAACATTAATTCATGAAAACTTGGCTTATTAGGCAAATCGGGCGTTACATAGTAGGCTGAGAAGTGAGTTCTGGCTACTAGGTATGACATATATATATATATATATATATATATATATATATATATATATATATATATATATATATATATATATATATATTATATAAGTGCGAACAAGCCTGAATGGTCCCCAGGACAATATGCAACTGAAGTTATATATTATATTATATAACTAGTTATATAACTATAATACCTATATTATATAATTATAGTTATATAACTATATTATATAACTATAATTAGTTATATAATATATAACAAAAGTTATTATTATATAACTGAAAACTCACACCCCAGAAGTGACTCGAACCCATACTGCCAGGAGCAACGCAACTGGTATGTACAGGGACGCCTTAATCCGCTTGACCATCACGACCGGACAATAAGGAAGTGATAGCCGAAGCTATTTGAACCACTTCCCCGCCGGCACTCGGATGGTAATCTTGGGCATAGCATTTTATCAAATCACCTCAATCTTTGGGGCACACGTGAGGAACACAAATGCAAACAAGCCTGAATGGTCCCCAGGACTATATACAACTGAAAACTCACACCCCAGAAGTGACTCGAACCCATACTGCCAGGATCAACGCAACTGGTATGTACAGGGACGCCTTAATCTGCTTGACCATCACGACCGGAGAATAAGGAAGTGATAGCCGAAGCTATTTGAACCACTTCCCCGCCGGCACTCGGATGTTAATCTTGGGCAAAGCATTTTATCAAATGAACTCATTCTTTGGGGCACACATGAGGAACACAAATGCAAACAAGCCTGAATGGTCCCCAGGACTATATACAACTGAAAACTCACACCCCAGAAGTGACTCGAACCCATACTGCCAGGAGCAACGCAACCGGTATATACAGGGACGCCTTAATTCGCTTGACCATCACGACTGTACAATAAAGAAGTGATAGCCGAAGCTATTTGAACCACTTCCCCACGTAGATATATGACCGAACCTAACCAACCCTACCTAACCTAACCTAACCTATCTTTATAGGTTAGGTTAGGTTAGGTAGGTTAGGTAGTCGAAAAAACATTAATTCATGAAAACTTGGCTTATTAGGCAAATCAGGCCTTGCATAGTAGGCTGAGAAGTGCATTCTGGCTACTAGGTACGATATATATATATATATATATATATATATATATATATATATATATATATATATATATATATATATATATATATATATATATATATATATATATATATATATATATATATATATGCACAGACTACCCTATTCCAGTAGCTGAAGTTTATAACTTTTTAGACACTCAACCCACCAGGGGACTCGAACACTGGCCAACAAGGTGGCAGTTGCATGCTGTATCCACTACGCTATACTTCAAAGCCATAAAGAGAGGTAGGAATTCTGGGGTATTTTACCAACCAGAATTCCAATCCTCTCCCAGGCGATGAGATAGTGTGGGACCTCGGATGCTCTTTCATCGGTTCCTGTTATATGGGAAAACTCAGTGCCAAATGCTTAATGCACAGACTACCCTATTCCAGTAGCTGAAGTTTATAACTTTTTAGACACTCAACCCACCAGGGGACTCGAACACTGGCCAACAAGGTGGCAGTTGCATGCTGTATCCACTACGCTATACTTCAAAGCCATAAAGAGAGGTAGGAATTCTGGGGTATTTAACCAACCAGAATTCCAATCCTCTCCCAGGCGATGAGATAGTGTGGGACCTCGGATGCTCTTTCATCGGTTCCTGTTATATGGGAAAACTCAGTGCCAAATGCTTAATGCACAGACTACCCTATTCCAGTAGCTGAAGTTTATAACTTTTTAGACACTCAACCCACCAGGGGACTCGAACACTGGCCAACAAGGTGGCAGTTGCATGCTGTATCCACTACGCTATACTTCAAAGCCATAAAGAGAGGTAGGAATTCTGGGGTATTTAACCAACCAGAATTCCAATCCTCTCCCAGGCGATGAGATAGTGTGGGACCTCGGATGCTCTTTCATCGGTTCCTGTTATATGGGAAAACTCAGTGCCAAATGCTTAATGCACAGACTACCCTATTCCAGTAGCTGAAGTTTATAACTTTTTAGACACTCAACCCACCAGGGGACTCGAACACTGGCCAACAAGGTGGCAGTTGCATGCTGTATCCACTACGCTATACTTCAAAGCCATAAAGAGAGGTAGGAATTCTGGGGTATTTAACCAACCAGAATTCCAATCCTCTCCCAGGCGATGAGATAGTGTGGGACCTCGGATGCTCTTTCATCGGTTCCTGTTATATGGGAAAACTCAGTGCCAAATGCTTAATGCACAGACTACCCTATTCCAGTAGCTGAAGTTTATAACTTTTTAGACACTCAACCCACCAGGGGACTCGAACACTGGCCAACAAGGTGGCAGTTGCATGCTGTATCCACTACGCTATACTTCAAAGCCATAAAGAGAGGTAGGAATTCTGGGGTATTTAACCAACCAGAATTCCAATCCTCTCCCAGGCGATGAGATAGTGTGGGACCTCGGATGCTCTTTCATCGGTTCCTGTTATATGGGAAAACTCAGTGCCAAATGCTTAATGCACAGACTACCCTATTCCAGTAGCTGAAGTTTATAACTTTTTAGACACTCAACCCACCAGGGGACTCGAACACTGGCCAACAAGGTGGCAGTTGCATGCTGTATCCACTACGCTATACTTCAAAGCCATAAAGAGAGGTAGGAATTCTGGGTATTTAACCAACCAGAATTCCAATCCTCTCCCAGGCGATGAGATAGTGTGGGACCTCGGATGCTCTTTCATCGGTTCCTGTTATATGGGAAAACTCAGTGCCAAATGCTTAATGCACAGACTACCCTATTCCAGTAGCTGAAGTTTATAACTTTTTAGACACTCAACCCACCAGGGGACTCGAACACTGGCCAACAAGGTGGCAGTTGCATGCTGTATCCACTACGCTATACTTCAAAGCCATAAAGAGAGGTAGGAATTCTGGGGTATTTAACCAACCAGAATTCCAATCCTCTCCCAGGCGATGAGATAGTGTGGGACCTCGGATGCTCTTTCATCGGTTCCTGTTATATGGGAAAACTCAGTGCCAAATGCTTAATGCACAGACTACCCTATTCCAGTAGCTGAAGTTTATAACTTTTTAGACACTCAACCCACCAGGGGACTCGAACACTGGCCAACAAGGTGGCAGTTGCATGCTGTATCCACTACGCTATACTTCAAAGCCATAAAGAGAGGTAGGAATTCTGGGGTATTTAACCAACCAGAATTCCAATCCTCTCCCAGGCGATGAGATAGTGTGGGACCTCGGATGCTCTTTCATCGGTTCCTGTTATATGGGAAAACTCAGTGCCAAATGCTTAATGCACAGACTACCCTATTCCAGTAGCTGAAGTTTATAACTTTTTTAAAAGTTTATAACTTTTAAAAGTTATAAACTTCAGCTACTGGAATAGGGTAGTCTGTGCATTAAGCATTTGGCACTGAGTTTTCCCATATAACAGGAACCGATGAAAGAGCATCCGAGGTCCCACACTATCTCATCGCCTGGGAGAGGATTGGAATTCTGGTTGGTTAAATACCCCAGAATTCCTACCTCTCTTTATGGCTTTGAAGTATAGCGTAGTGGATACAGCATGCAACTGCCACCTTGTTGGCCAGTGTTCGAGTCCCCTGGTGGGTTGAGTGTCTAAAAAGTTATAAACTTCAGCTACTGGAATAGGGTAGTCTGTGCATTAAGCATTTGGCACTGAGTTTTCCCATATAACAGGAACCGATGAAAGAGCATCCGAGGTCCCACACTATCTCATCGCCTGGGAGAGGATTGGAATTCTGGTTGGTTAAATACCCCAGAATTCCTACCTCTCTTTATGGCTTTGAAGTATAGCGTAGTGGATACAGCATGCAACTGCCACCTTGTTGGCCAGTGTTCGAGTCCCCTGGTGGGTTGAGTGTCTAAAAAGTTATAAACTTCAGCTACTGGAATAGGGTAGTCTGTGCATTAAGCATTTGGCACTGAGTTTTCCCATATAACAGGAACCGATGAAAGAGCATCCGAGGTCCCACACTATCTCATCGCCTGGGAGAGGATTGGAATTCTGGTTGGTTAAATACCCCAGAATTCCTACCTCTCTTTATGGCTTTGAAGTATAGCGTAGTGGATACAGCATGCAACTGCCACCTTGTTGGCCAGTGTTCGAGTCCCCTGGTGGGTTGAGTGTCTAAAAAGTTATAAACTTCAGCTACTGGAATAGGGTAGTCTGTGCATTAAGCATTTGGCACTGAGTTTTCCCATATAACAGGAACCGATGAAAGAGCATCCGAGGTCCCACACTATCTCATCGCCTGGGAGAGGATTGGAATTCTGGTTGGTTAAATACCCCAGAATTCCTACCTCTCTTTATGGCTTTGAAGTATAGCGTAGTGGATACAGCATGCAACTGCCACCTTGTTGGCCAGTGTTCGAGTCCCCTGGTGGGTTGAGTGTCTAAAAAGTTATATATATATATATATATATATATATATATATATATATATATATGTCGTACCTAGTAGCCAGAACTCACTTCTCAGCCTACTATTCAAGGCCCGATTTGCCTAATAAGCCAAGTTTTCCTAATTTAATATATATTCTCTATTTTTTTTCTTATGAAATGATAAAGCTACCCATTTCTTTATGTATGAGGTCAATTTTTTTTATTGGAGTTAAAATTAACGTAGATATATGACCGAACCTAACCAACCCTACCTAACCTAACCTAACCTATCTTTATAGGTTAGGTTAGGTTAGGTAGCCGAGAAAGCTAGGTTAGGTTAGGTTAGGTAGGTTAGGTAGTCGAAAAACAATTAATTCATGAAAACTTGGCTTATTAGGCAAACTGAGCCTTGCATAATAGGCTGAGAAGTGCGTTCTGGCTACTAGGTACGACATATATATATATATATATATATATATATATATATATATATATATATATATATATATGTCGTACCTAGTAGCCAGAACGCACTTCTCAGCCTACTATTCAAGGCCCGATTTGCCTAATAAGCCAAGTTTTCCTGAATTAATCTATTTTCTCTAATTTTTTTCTTATGGAATGATAAAGCTACCCATTTCATTATGTATGAGGTCAATTTTTTTTTATTGGAGTTAAAATTAACGTAGATATATGACCGAACCTAACCAACCCTACCTAACCTAACCTAACCTATCTTTATAGGTTAGGTTAGGTTAGGTAGCCAAAAAAGTTAGGTTAGGTTAGGTTAGGTAGTCGAGAAAACATTATTTCATGAAAACTTGGCTTATTAGGCAAATCGGGCCTTGCATAGTAGGCTGAGAAGTGCGTTCTGGCTACTAGGTACGACATATATATATATATATATATATATATATATATATATATATATATATATATATATATATATATATATATATGTCGTATCTAGTAGCCAGAACGCATTTCTCAGCCTACTATGCAAGGCCCGATTTGCCTAATAAGCCAAGTTTTCATGAATTAATGCTCTATCGACTACCTAACCTACCTAACCTAACCTAACCTAACTTTTTCGGCTACCTAACCGAACCTAACCTATAAAGATAGGTTAGGTTAGGTTAGGTAGGGTTGGTTAGGTTTGGTCATATATCTACGTTAATTTTAACTCCAATAAAAAAAATTGACCTCATACATAATGAAATGGGTAGCTTTATCATTTCATGAGAAAAAAATTAGAGAAAATATATTAATTCATGAAAACTTGGCTTATTAGGCAAATCGGGCCTTGCATAGTAGGCTGAGAAGTGCATTCTGGCTACTAGGTACGACATATATATAAATATATATATATATATATATATATATATATATATATATATATATATATATATATATATATATATATATATATATATATATATTTCGTACCTAGTAGCCAGAACGCACTTCTCAGCCTACTATGCAAGGCCCGATTTGCCTAATAAGCCAAGTTTTCATAAATTAATGTTTTTTCGACAACCTAACCTACCTAACCTAACCTAACCTAACATTTTCGGCTACCTAACCTAACCTAACCTATAGAGATAGGTTAGGTTAGATTAGGTAGGGTTGGTTAGGTTCGGTCATATATCTACGTTGATTTTAACTCCAATAAAAAAAAATTGACCTCATACATAATGAAATGGGTAGCTTTATCATTTCATAAGAAAAAAATTTGAAAAAATATATTAATTCAGAAAAACTTGGCTTATTAGGCAAATCGGGCCTTGCATAGTAGGCTGAGAAGTGCGTTCTGGCTACTAGGTACGACATATATATATATATATATATATATATATATATATATATATATATATATGTCGTACCTAATAGCCAGAACGCACTTCTCAGCCTACTATTCAAGGCCCGATTTGCCTAATAAGCCAAGTTTTCATGAATTAATGTTTTTTCGTCTACCTAACCTACCTAACCTAACCTAACCTAGCTTTTTTTGGCTACCTAACCTAACCTTACCTATAAATATAGGTTAGGTTAGGTTAGGTAGGGTTGGTTAGGTTCGGTCATATATCTACGTTAATTTTAACTCCAATAACATAAAATTGACCTCATACATAGAGAAAAGGGTTGCTTTATCATTTCATAAGAAAAAAAATATAGTAAATATATTAATTCAGGAAAACTTGGCTTATTAGGCAAATCGGGCCTTGAATAGTAGGCTGAGAAGTGAGTTCTGGCTACTAGGTACGACATATATATATATATATATATATATATATATATATGTCATACCTAATAGCCAGAACGCACTTCTCAGCCTACTATGCAAGGCCCAAATTGCCTAATGAGCCAAGTTTTCATGAATTAATTTTTTTTCGACTACCTAACCTAACTTTTTCGGCTACCTAACCTAACCTAACCTATAAGGATAGGTTAGGTTAGGTTAGGTAGGGTTGGTTAGGTTCGGTCATATATCTACGTTAATTTTAACACCAATAAAAAAAAATTGACCTCATTCGTAATGAAATAGGTAGCTTTATCATTTCATGAGAAAAATATTAGAGAAAATATATTAATTCAGGAAAACTTGGCTTAATAGGCAAATCGCGCCTTGCATAGTAGGCCGAGAAGTGCATTCTGGCTACTAGGTACGACATATATATATATATATATATATATATATATATATATATATGTCGTACCTAGTAGCCAGAACGCACTTCTCAGCCTACTATGCAAGGCCCGATTTGCCTAATAAGCCAAGTTTTCATGAATTAATTGTTTTTCGACGACCTAACCTACCTAACCTAACCTAACCTAACTTTTTTGGCTACCTAACCTAACCTAACCTATAAAGATAGGTTAGGTTAGGTTAGGTAGGGTTGGTTAGGTTCGGTCATATATCTACGTTAATTTTAACTACAATAAAACAAAATTGACCTCATACATAATGAAATGGGTAGCTTTATCTTTTTATAAGAAAAAAATTTGAGAAAATATATTAATTCAGGAAAACTTGGCTTATTAGGCAAATTTGGCCTTGCATAGTAGGCTGACAAGTGCATTCTGGCTACTAGGGACGACATATATATATATATATATATATATATATATATATATATATATATATATATATTATAATTATATATATATATATTATATATGTCATACCTAATAGCCAGAACGCACTTCTCAGCCTACTATGTAAGGCCCGATTTGCTTAATAAGCCAGGTTTTCATGAATTAATTGTTTTTTCGACTATCAAACCTACCTAACCTAACCTAACCTAACTTTTTCGGCTACCTAACCTAACCTAACCTATAAAGATAGGTTAGGTTAGGTTAGGTAGGGTTGGTTAGGTTCGGTCATATATCTACGTTAATTTTAACTCCAGTAAAAAAAATTGACCTCATACATAATGAAATAGGTAGCTTTATCATTTCATAAGAAAAAAATTAGAGAAAATATATTAATTCAGGAAAACTTGGCTTATTAGGCAAATCGGGCATTGCATAGTAGGCAGAGAAGTGCGTTCTGGCTACTAGGTACGACATATATATATATATATATATATATATATTATATATATATATATATATATATATATGTCGTACCTAGTAGCCAGAACGCACTCCTCAGCTTACTATGCAAGACCCGATTTGCCTAATAAGCCAAGTTTTCCTGAATTAATATATATTCCCTAATTTTTTAATTATGAAATGATAAAGCTACCCATTTCATTACGTATGAGGTCAATTTTTTTATTGCAGTTAAAATTAACGTAGATATATGACCGAACCTAACCAACCCTACCTAACCTAACCTGACCTATCTTTATAGGTTAGGTTAGGTTAGGTAGCGGAAAAAGTTAGATTAGGTTAGGTTAGGTAGGTTAGGTAGTCGAAAAAACATTAATTCATGAAAACTTGGCTTATTAGGCAAATCGGGCGTTGCATAGTAGGCTGAGAAGTGAGTTCTGGCTACTAGGTACGACATATATATATATATATATATATATATATATATATTATATATATATATATATATATATATATATATATATATATATGTCGTACCTAGTAGCCAGAACTCACTTCTCAGCCTACTATTCAAGGCCCGATTTGCCTAATAAGCCAAGTTTTCCTGAATTAATATATTTACTATAATTTTTTTCTTATGAAATGATAAAGCAACCCTTTTCTCTATGTATGAGGTCAATTTTTTTTTATTGGAGTTAAAATTAACGTAGATATATGACCGAACCTAACCAACCCTACCTAACCTAACCTAACCTATATTTATAGGTAAGGTTAGGTTAGGTAGCCAAAAAAAGCTAGGTTAGGTTAGGTTAGGTAGGTTAGGTAGACGAAAAAACATTAATTCATGAAAACTTGGCTTATTAGGCAAATCGGGCCTTGAATAGTAGGCTGAGAAGTGCGTTCTGGCTATTAGGTACGACATATATATATATATATATATATATATATATATATATATATATATATATATATATATATATATATTATATAAGTGCGAACAAGCCTGAATGGTCCCCAGGACAATATGCAACTGAAGTTATATATTATATATTATATAACTAGTTATATAACTATAATACCTATATTATATAATTATAGTTATATAACTATATTATATAACTATAATTAGTTATATAATATATAACAAAAGTTATATATTATATAACTGAAAACTCACACCCCAGAAGTGACTCGAACCCATACTGCCAGGAGCAACGCAACTGGTATGTACAGGGACGCCTTAATCCGCTTGACCATCACGACCGGACAATAAGGAAGTGATAGCCGAAGCTATTTGAACCACTTCCCCCGCCGGCACTCGGATGTTAATCTTGGGCAAAGCATTTTATCAAATGAACTCATTCTTTGGGGCACACGTGAGGAACACAAATGCAAACAAGCCTGAATGGTCCCCTAGGACTATATACAACTGAAAACTCACACCCCAGAAGTGACTCGAACCCATACTGCCAGGAGCAACGCAACCGGTATGTACAGGGACGCCTTAATTCGCTTGACCATCACGACTGTACAATAAAGAAGTGATAGCCGAAGCTATTTGAACCACTTCCCCACGTAGATATATGACCGAACCTAACCAACCCTACCTAACCTAACCTAACCTATCTTTATAGGTTAGGTTAGGTTAGGTAGGTTAGGTAGTCGAAAAAACATTAATTCATGAAAACTTGGCTTATTAGGCAAATCAGGCCTTGCATAGTAGGCTGAGAAGTGCATTCTGGCTACTAGGTACGATATATATATATATATATATATATATATATATATATATATATATATATATAGATATATATATATATATATATATGTCGTACCTAGTAGCCAGAACTCACTTCTGAGCCTACTATGCAAGGCCCGATTTGCCTAATAAGCCAAGTTTTCATGAATTAATTGCTTTTCGACTACCTAACCTACCTAACCTAACCTAACCTAACTTTTTCGGCTACCTAACCTAACCTAACCTATAAAGATAGGTTAGGTTAGGTTAGGTAGGGTTGGTTAGGTTCAGTCATATATCTACGTTAATTTTAACTCCAATAAAAAAAAATTGACCTCTTACATAATGAAATGGGTTGCTTTATCATTTCATAAGAAAAAAATTAGAGAAAATATATTAATTCATGAAAACTTGGCTTATTAGGCAAATCTGGCCTTGCATTGTAGGCTGAAAAGTGAGTTCTGGCTACTAGGTACGACATATATATATATATATATATATATATATATATATATATATATATATATATATATATGTCGTACCTAGTAGCCAGAACGCATTTCTCAGCCTACTATGCAAGGCCCGATTTGCCTAATAAGCCAAGTTTTCATGAATTAATGTTTTTTCGACTACCTAACCTACCTAACCTAACCTAACCTAACTTTTTCGGCTACCTAACCTAACCTAACCTATAAAGATAGGTAGGTTAGGTTAGGTAGGGTTGGTTATTTTTGGTCATATATCTACGTTAATTTTAACTTCA
>NW_027189302.1:104595-109595 GCF_040958095.1 Procambarus clarkii | reverse complement strand
TATATATATATATATATATATATATATATATATATATATATATATATAATATATATATATATATATATATATATATATTGAGTGCGTCGACAGAGTCCGCACTCAATAGGACACACGAGGTATATTAGGTCGAAGTCGAGGGAGGGGGTAGACGTACCGTGCGCGCTCCGTTAAAATCTTGACATTAACAGGGATTCTTAGGACTACTGCCGTGGATTACTGATTACAGACATAACAAAGTGCATAGTGACCCGCTGGAAAATTGAAAATAGTCATTAACAATAGAACTTTGTGTTAAATAGAGAATAAACGGGAGACCACGTGTGAGCCAGTGCACGAGGCTTTGTGTACATGCGTGTATTAGGAAAAAAAAAATAGTAAACGGTGATTCGTGGAACAGTGATGTGGAACGGGTATCACAACAATATAAGTTGGAAGTGAATATTATAAATATAGAATACTAGAAATATAGAAATAGTGGCAAGAGGCGGCATCAGTGGTTATAAATCGGGTAACTGGAAACTGGTGACATCAACCTGGGCCACAAGAGGTCACCTGTACTGACCGGGGGACCAGCCTCGCTACCTACGCTAAGTACCTGCCATAAAGTTTGAACAAAATAACATACATAATATTACAAATATACGGTATACATATAATATATAAATATTAAGTATATAAATATATATACATATATATTGTTACAAATATACAATATACATATAATATTATAAATATATAGATATATACAACAAAACAAGGCAAAATGGGAGTAAATAAAAAAATTTGTGGCCACTGTAACAACTCCTTAAAGACGAAGGTAACGGGAATTGAATGTTATATCTGTAAGACTAGATTCCATTCGGCTTGTACAGGAGTGAGTAACACTACGGCACTGAGAGCTGGCCACTTGCTCTGGGTGTGTAAAAATGACCTGCCAGCTTGGAATATCCTAAAAAACCTTCTAGATAACATGACGCATGATCGGAAAACATCATTCATTGGAAGCCTACCAGCCATCCAGAAGGAGTGGGAAAGGAACAACAATTCTAATATACAAGGGGCGAGGCTATAGTCAGGGATGAAACTGAGGCTGAAACTCAGGAAGTTGTAAACTCTGACTCAGTAGGCCAGGATGTAGATGACAGTAAACTAGAAAGTGTACCAGACAGCACTGACAGCTCGATAGGTACAGACACCTACGACGGTTCCCGATAGAGCAATTCAGAACAGAAGGACAGACTTATGCAAATTTTATGCAAAGGGCATATGCAGACATAGATATGCTGGTAATAAGAAAGGATTAGAATGCAGTTACCAACATCCCAAAATTTTTTAAATATGCTTAGGAAAGGTGAGTGTCGATTTGGATCAATATGTAGGTTTTTCCATCCTGACATGTGCCAAACCTCACTGGAGGACAGAAAATGCTATGACCTCAGCTGCCCACACTTTCACGTGAAAGGCACGGAACGCTACATAAAGAGTGGCAAGCAGGATAATGAATTTGGAGGAAACTCTATAAATTTTTTATACCAGACCGGCAGAGAATTCAAAAGGAGCAGCATGGAGAGTGTATGGAACTGGATGCCAGATCCACTTGCATTCCAGAATTACAGATACAATTACCCACCGAAAGGGAACTACAACTACGACAGACAACTGCCCTACAACAATCAGTACTGGTCAGAACAAACTCATTATGTCCACGAATAATGGGCTTGCCGAAAAAGTCTCCCATTCAAACTATCACTAATAGAGTAACCTCATTCATCTTTGCCAACATACAAGGACTGAAAACAAGAACAAACAACAAAGTACAGTTCATAAATGGCCTCCTCACGGAGTCAAATGCAGTATTTGGAGCATTCACAGAAACCCATGCAGGGGAATTGTTGGACAGTGAGATCTGGATTCCAGGATATAACCTATACAGGTGTGATAGGAAAATTAGGTCACATGGAGGAGTGGGTCTGTATATTAGGGAAGACCTTGTATGCTCGGAGCTCCTAAACGTTACAAATGAGGTGGTAGAGGTACTGGGATTAAAAATAGAGAAAATAAATTTAGTGATTATTTTAATATACAAACCGCCAGATGCAACGGCTGAGGAAGTCACAGAACAGATAAACAAAATAGAGAATAGCCTTGATAATTTGGAGAACCCGATACCTGATATTATCTTCCTAGGTGACTTCAACTTGCCTAGTCTCAGGTGGAAAATAGAAAACAATAATATTATACCAGGAAATCTATCAGGACCTAACCAACCACAGATTAGAGAACTACTTAGATTCTGTGACAAATTTTCACTCAATCAGCAGATATCGGAGCCAACGAGAAATGAAAATATTCTAGATCTGGTCTTTACGAACAATGAAGACATTATCAGAGACATTACGATATCAGATACCACATACTCAGATCACAAACTCATTGAAGTGCAAACGACCATCAATACTCAGAATAGACCTAAAACGTTGATAAAGCGAGAGGGGCTATTCAGTAAATTCAATTTTAATAATAAAAGGATAGACTGGGAGATAATAAACAGGGAACTTGCAAACATTCCATGGGGAACTGTTCTAAGTAATACAAGTCCTACAGAAGGAATAGAAAAACTGACTTCAGAAGCGTATCAAGTCTGTCTGAAACATGTTCCTTTGAGGAAAGCCAGAAGAGAGATCTAACGTAGAAAGAGAACGCAGAACGACACTTATAAACGCAGGAAAAAAATAACGGAACATGCTTATGCAGACACGAATTTCCCGTCAGAGAAGGAATAATTTAAATAGGGAGATTGAAGAAATCGAGCGGAAATTGAAACACTCATATTAAACTGAAGAAAGGCAGTTAGAACAGAAAGCAATTCAGGAAATAAAGAAAAATCCAAAATATTTCTTCTCATATGCGAAATCAAAAGCAAAAACCACTGCCAGTATTGGACCTATTCGTACAAGTGAAGGTTCATACACGGAGGATGACAAAGAAATTAGTGAAATCCTAAAAAAGCAGTATGAGGACATGTTTAGCACTCCAATAAACAACATGAAGGTGGAAGATTCCAGACAATTTCTTTATGCGGGATATTCAAACCCCTGTAAATATAACTGATATAAACACGAGCGCACTAAATTTTGAAAAAGAAATTGAAAACATGCCCATGCACTCGGCCCCAGGTCCAGACTCATGGAATTCAATATTTATAAAGAAATGCAAAGTGCCGGTAGCACAGGCACTCAGTATAGTGTGGAGGAAGAGCTTGGACACGGGGGAGATACCAGATGCACTTAAAGTAGCAGACATAGCCCCTCTACACAAGGGAGGGAGCAAAGCATTGGCAAAAAATTATAGACCAGTTGCACTAACATCGCACATCATAAAAGTATTTGAGAGAGTGATTAGGAGTCAGGTCACCAATTTCATGGAGACCAATGACCTTCACAACCCTAGGCCAACATGGATTTCGAGCGGGAAGATCGTGCCTCTCACAGCTACTTGAGCACTACGACAAAGTCACTGAGGCATTAGAAGAAAACAGAATGCTGATGTGATATACACGCACTTCGCAAAGGCTTGCGATAAATGTGACCATAGGCGTGATAGCACACAAAATGAAGTCAATGGGAATAACCGGTAAAGTAGGACGCTGGATACTCAGTTTTCTGTCAAACAGGACTCAGCGAGTAACCGTCAACCATATAAAATCTAGTCCAAGTGCAGTGAAAAGCTCTGTACCTCAGGGTACAAGTCCTTGCACCAGCTGCTTTTCCTTATTCTCATATCAGATATAGACAAAAATACAAGTCACAGCTTCGTATCATCCTTTGCAGATGACACAAAAATCAGTATGAAAATTACCTCGGCTGAGGACATTGAAAAACTTCAAGCTGATATTAAATATAGTTTTCGACTGGGCATCAGAAAATAACATGATGTTTAACAGTGATAAATTCCAGGTACTCAGGTACGGGTAAAAATGAGGACCTTAAACATAATACAGAGTACAAAACACAATCAAATGTACCCATAGTAGGAAAACAGCATGTAAAGGATTTGGGGAAAATAATGTCTGACGACCTAACGTTTAAGGAGCATAACCAAGCAAATATTGCGACAGCCAGAAAAATGATAGGATGGATTACGAGAACTTTCAAATCCAGGGATCCCATCACAATGGTTTTACTCTTCAAATCACTTGTGTTGTACCGTCTTGAGTACTGCTCAGTACTCACTTCCCCCTTCAGAGCAGGAGAGATTGCTGAAATAGAGGGAATACAGAGAACATATACGGCACGCATAGACGCAATAAAGCACCTAAATTATTGGGATCGTCTCAAAGCCCTCCAAATGTACTCACTAGAATGAAGACGAGAGAGATATGAAATAATATACACCTGGAAGATACTGGAGGGCGAAGTACCAAATCTACACAGTAAAATAACAACGTACTGGAGTGAACGATATGGAAGAAAATGTAGAATAGAACCAGTGAAGAGCAGAGGTGCCATAGGCACAATCAGAGAACACTGTATAAATATCAGAGGTCCGCTGTTGTTCAACGTCCTCCCAGCAAGCATAAGAAATATTGCCGGAACAACCGTGGACATCTTCAAGAGGAAACTAGATTGTTTCCCCCAAGGAGTGCCGGACCAACCGGGCTGTGGTGGGTATGTGGGCCTGCGGGCCGCTCCAAGCAACAGCCTGGTGGACAAAACTCTCACAAGTCAAGCCTGGCCTCGGGCCGGGCTTGGAAGTAAGAAGAACTCCCAGAACCCCATCAACCAGGTATCAACCAGGTAACCAGGTGACTGAGGGCTGGTACCTTGCTCATCCCCACTAGGGGATGAGAAGGTTGCCAATGAGTGTATATTTACTATTTATAAATACAGAGTTATTTACGACGTTATTACGAAAAATTTTACGTTTAGATCGTACGACGCAATACCTTTGGCGCGCCACAGCCGCGGGGCACCGAATTCTGCACAATTACGCATGGA
>NW_027189302.1:89595-99595 GCF_040958095.1 Procambarus clarkii | reverse complement strand
GAGACATTAGAAATAACTTATTCAGTTTCAGAGTAGTTAGAAAATGGAATGCACTAGGAAGGGATGTAGTGGATGCTGACTCCATACACAGTTTCAAAAGCAGATATGATAGAGTTCGAGAAGCTCAGGAATCTGTCCACCAGTCGATTGTCGGTTGAGAGGTGAGACCAAAAAACCAAAGCTCAGCCCCGCAAGTACAACTAGGTAAATACACACACACCGTGTACTAGGAACCTAAGTTATTGTTAAGGATCAGACGTTATTAAATTACGAAATTTAAGTTTCTCTGTTATTACACTTGAGAATTACTATTCCTGTAAGTTTTGAAGAATTTTTGTTTACATAATACTTGTTAGTACCTTGATATTTAATACATTTCACTTTGTGTGTTTGGATACTATTCTATATCTGTAAAATAGAATTTGTCTGCGTCCCTGTCAGTCTGTCCAAAATTAGACGTCCACTTGTAAATATTTCTGATGCTATTTGAGACCGGACAGTCAAGACAACTGTCACCAATTGTGAATTTGGGTCATTTGGATTCTTGGTCATATAAAGAGTTATTAAGCAATCATCGCATCAGTGTGGATGAATATAAAGTATCAAACCTAAACAGTGCTGAACTTGGTAAGCTTAATGGCGACTGGAGGAAAAGTTTTATACGTATCGTGGGTGTCCGCACACAGACAGACTTGAAACGTCTATAATGATATATTGGAATGATATAAATGGTGATTGACATTGATTGAGATTGATAGAAACGTCTCCAATGTTCTAATAAAAAAAGGTATAATTGTGTCTTAAAAATCACCCTTCCTGTAAACTAAATGAATTATTATATCTCAGACATTCACTTATCAATGGTCACTAATATTTTTCCTGACATCAACCTAATAGTGAAAAAATATAGGTTAAGAATGAGCGATATATATAATACATATATTCTAGCTGTACCCGGCCACGCGTTGCTGTGGCTCATGTGTTGCTGAGCCACAGCATCCCTCGCCCTTTCTCCCAGTCCTCCCCACCATCCACCACTCCACCGTCCCCTCGTCCTCCCAACCACTCACCACTCCACCATCCCCTCGTCCTCTCCACAATCTCCCACTCCTCCTTCCACTCGTCCATCCCTTGCCCGATGCATTCCCAAATGATCTGATGTTCCCATCAGAAAATTGGGAACATGAAATAATCAAAGCAATTGGTGAAGAACTTTGGGAGATTACAGCGTGTGTTGCTCTTACATCCAACAGATGGTGCTCTTTAAAAAAAAAAACAAGATTTTTCGTATCACAGGTAAGGCATGTATATATAAGGCATAAAAAAGACTCGCCTATTTGAATTCAACGTCGTATCAAAATTTCAAAGCAATCTGTAAAGAGGGTTCGAAGATTTCTCTCACATCAAAAACACAGTTTTTCAAAAAAATTGTTTTTCCTGTCACAGACGTGACATTAATATAGTATGTATATAAAAAAAGCTGCTCTGATGCGAATTAAATATTGTGTGAAAATTTCAAAGCAATCGGTGAAGAACTTTCGGAGAATAGCTATTTTGAACAAATGAACATTTCCATTTTTATATATATACTAGTAGTACCCGGCCACGCGTTGCTGTTACTGAGCAACGCATGTGCGTTAAAGAGTCACAGCAACCTCCCCTGTCCCCAGTCCTCCCCAGCATTCCCCCGTCACTCGTCTTCTCGGCCTCGCAACCATTCCCCACTCCACCGTCCCCTCGTCCTCCCCACCATTCCTCACTCCACCATCTCCTCTTCCTTCCCACCATGCCCCACTCCCCTGTCCCTTTGTCCTCCCCATCAGTCTCCATTCCCCCATTCCCTCGTCCCCACCATACCAAACCCCCGCATCTCCTCGTCCTTCCCCATCATTACCCCCTCCTTTGTCCCCTCGTCATCCCCACCATTCCCCACTCCCTCGTCCGATGCCTTCCCGAATGGTTTGATGTTCCCATCAGAATATTGGGAACATCAAGTGATCTGATGTTCCCATCACTGAAATATAAGAAAAACAGTTAAAACATTAAATGAAAATACGAAAAAAAACTATATTCAAGAAATGAATGGTATGGTAAACAACACAGCTCAGTTCCAACGCAATTCACACAAAATAATTAAATCAAAATGGAAATAAATCAAATTCTATGAAAATTCAATTTATCAATGCAGTTAGAAACATTGAAATGGAATTGTAACATATTTAGAACAGTATGTGTGTTGCTATTACATGGAGCTCCGAAGCATCAGGAGGCTGTTTATAACAATAACAACAGTTGATTGGCAAGTTTTCATGCTTGTAAACTGTTTAAAAAATGTAACCAAAGTCATCAAAGATTGAGCAATGATATACACGATTGTAAGTTCTTGCGTAACTGCTTCGTGGATGTTCCCATCAGATGTTCTTATCACTGAAATATAAGAAAAACAGTTCAACAAACGAAATGAAAAATAATAAAAAAAAAATGAACTATACTCACGAAATGAGCAGTATGGTAAACAACACAGCTCAATTCCAACGCAGTGTCACACAAAATAACTAAATTAAAATAAAAATAATAGAAATTTATAATAATTGTATTTATCAATGAAATCGGAAACATTGAATTGGAATCCTAGCATATTTATTATAGCATGTGATGGTCTTATGAGCAACAGATGGCCCAGTTTTCAAAAACTCATGTTTTTACCTGATACAGGGGTGGCATCTGTATAGTAGATATATAAAAACACTCGGGTATTCGAACGGTACGTTGTGTCAAATTATCAAAGCAATCGGTGAAGAACTTTTGGAGATTACAGCATGTGTTGCTCTTACGTCCAACAGATGGCGCTGTTTTTCAAAATTGCACTTTTTTTACCTGTCACAGGTCAAGCATGTATTAAGTATGTATATAAAAAGACGAGCCTATTCGAATGCAACGTTGTGTTAAAATTTCAAAGCAATCGGTAAGGAGGTTTCGAAGATTTCCCTCACGTGAAAAACACATTAAAAACACATTTTTTCAGAAAAAGCAGTTTTTTTTTTACTGTCACAGACGTGACATTTATATAGTATGTATATAAAAAACCTGCTCGGATGCGAATGGAACATTGTGTGAAAATTTCAAAGCAATCGGTGAAGAACTTTCAGAGATTAGTGACAATGAACAAACGTGTTTTATATATATATATATATATATATATATATATATATATATATATATAATTATATATATATATATAATATATATATATAATGAGCTGATAATGATAATTATGATAATTATAATATGAATGATAATTATGATGAGCTCCTCAGGTCAATATTCAGGAAGGCGCTCAACCTAGATTTAGATGACAGTCAGTGGGACCAAGCAACACTCCCAGTGAGATTTGGAGGAATAGGCATACGAAAGGCAACTGAGGTAGCACTTCCAGCATTCTTATCCTCATGTACAGCAGCCAAGGAATTGGTAGGGCAGATCCTACCAGAGCGTATGAGAGAGACAGCGGGAACTCATGATCAAACGTTCATCGAAGCAGCCAGACAATAGGACATCATTGCAGACCCTCAACCCCGACCACAAGTCCCAAAAGACCACAAGCAGGCCCACTGGGATAGCCCCATAATGGAAAAGACTGTTACAGCAATGATTGACAACGCTGATGCTGAAAACAAAGCCCGCCTCCTAGCGGTAACAGCACCCCACGCCGGGGATTTTTTATTTGCTGTGCCCAATGCAGCCCTGGGAACTCGCCTCAGTCATGACGCTCTCCGCATTGGAGTTGCCCTTCGCCTTGCCGCCCCGATCCTCACCGAACATAGGTGCATCTGCGGAACTGCGATGGCAGACCAATATGGTCGTCATGGTCTGGTATGTCGTAAATCACAGGGTAAAATCGCAAGACATGAAGAAGTCAACGACATCGTCAAGAGGAGCCTCGCCACAGCCCGCTGCCCGGCTCAAAGAGAACCACACTTATCCAGACCTAACGACCCTCAGAAGCGCCCTGATGGGGTCACCTTGCAACCTTGGAAGGATGGTAAGCAAGTGGTATGGGACTGCACGTGCGCTGCCACACTGGCCAGTACCTACCTCCACTACAGCACACGTGAAAGCGGTGGTGCTGCTTCTTTCAGGGAATCGCAGAAAATTATTAAATACAGAGGTCTAGCACACTGCTACAGCTTTGTTCCGATCGGCTCGGAGACCCTCGGTTCGTGGGGAAAATGTGCATTGAAGTTCCTGAAGGAATTGGGGGACAAATTGATCAGCGCTACAAAAGACCAGAGAGCAAAAAGTTTCTTGTTCCAGCGCCTCAGTGTTGCGATTCAGAGGGGAAATGCCTGTTGCGTCTTGGGCACTAGTCCAACTTCAGAGGAATTCGAAGAAGTGTTTGACTTGCAACAATGATCGAACCCGTCTGTGACATTCATCAATGTTTCCCATTGTTGTGTTTTTCAAGAGATCCATAACCTTTAAGCACCTTTTTGCATTATTATTTTTGTATCAACCCAGGTATATCTTGTAACAATCAAATGCATAATAAAGCACAAAAAATAAAAAAGGAAGGGGTGGTAGGAGAAAAGCACACAGAAACTGTATTGGAGGGGATCTAAACATTCCCTCTAATGCGTTATGCGTGGTTTCCTCCGAGGCTATGGGTCCCCCTTCTTCCAGCTAGAGGCTAGAGGTAGGGTTGGTTAGGTTCGGTCATATATCTACGTTAATTTTAACGCCAATAAAAAAAAATTGACCTCATACATAATGAAATGGGTAGATTTATCATTTCATAAGAAAAAAATTAGAGAAAATATAATTCAGGAAAACTTGACTTATTAAGCAAATCGGGCCTTGCATAGTAGGCTGAGAAGTGCGTTCTGGCTACTAGGTACGACATATATATATATATATATATATATACATATATATATAATATACATAATATATATAATATATATATATATATATATATATATATATATATATATATATATAATTATATATATATTATATATATATATATATATATATATATATATATATATTGGTGTATACTGGCAGCAGGTTTTCTTTCAAACATGTTTCATTGAACATGACCGCATATTCTGTATTTATTATTTTCTGGTTTAGGGCTTCTATCCCTCTAACTATTTTCTTAGCATCAGGGCTTAATTGAAATAGGAGTTCTCCAAAACTCATTTTCGTACTTTTAAGGTGAAGAAAAGAAGTGATTTACTATAGAGTGTATTACACTTATTTGTATAATTTGCACGACGTTTCGAACCTCCATGGTTCATTCTCAAGTGAACAGATCTTACAATACTAGTTGATTTTATACCCGCATTAGGTCAGGTGATAATACAATGAAGGTGAAAACATGGGGGGATACATAAGGGATAAACATAGGGGCTGCAGAAGGCTTATTGGCCCATACGAGGCATCTCCTATCTAAACACAAAGATTAATCCAGTGTAATTGGCCTGTTATGTTGGACATTGTCTTCTGTGTTGGCATCGATATGTTCTTGTCTTGTCCTTACTATCATGGTGGGTAGAGTAAATAGTTCCGTGATTTGGGTGTTCATGGTAGGTCGTTCTATTCTTATGTGAATTGCCTCAAGAATTTGTAATCTTCTTGAATCTTGGGTTTTGTCTATTATGCAAGTATTCTTGTTCAACATTTCTCTTGTTAGAGTAATGTCATGGGCTTGTCTCATGTGATTCCTAGGGGCACCAGATTGAAGATGGCATGTCAAACGCCTCGTCAGCTTGGTCGACGTCATACCTATGTACTTACATTGAAGGTTACATCCTTCGTGGGGGCAAGTGTACATGTATACAACGCTTGACTGCTGTAGAGGGTTCTCCGTCGGCTTCGGGCTGTTTTTGATAAGGAGTTCGGAAGTCTTCTTGGTTTTGTAGAATATTATCAGGTTTATGTTTTGGTTAGGAGTAGTGCTTTTTACTCCTTTACGGATTATTTCTTTCATTATTCTTTCCTCTTTTATATGTTCGCTGTGCATGGTTGATTTGTAATATAATTTTATTGGGGGTGTTGTGGTTTCTGTTCTAGGTTCTGATTTATACCAACGGTCCAAGTGTCTTCTTATAGCAGCGTTTATTTCCGCGTTGCTATATCCGTTGTTCACCAATACCTGAGTTACTCTTTCAAACTCTACTCACGTTGCTCCATTCAGAGCAGTGGGTAAGCGCCCGACGAACATAAGCAATGAGAACACTGGCTTTGTATCTTTGGGGGCACTCACTTCTACCGTTCAGGCATAATCCTATGTTGGTGGGCTTGGTATATACGTTGGTGCTTAAAGAGGTTCCTGTTTTGTATTAGTACATCCAAGAATGGCAGACTGTTATTTTCACTATTTTCATGTGTAAATCGGAGTACTGACTCTCTCTCTAGGTGTCTTTTAGGTCAATTAGTTCATCTGAGTCTTTTACTATTACGAATATGTCATCTACATAACGGCAGTATACAGTTGGTTTTTGTCTGCTACTGAAGACCCTATCTTCAATGGTTCCCATATAAAAATTAGCAAATAAAACTCCTAAGGGGGAGCCCATTGCTACTCCGTCTATTTGTAAATACATGTCTCCTTGTGGACTGATGAAAGGGGCTTCCTTTGTACATGCTTCGAGAAGACTTTTCAAGTGTGGCTCAGGTATGTCTAATTTGGGGGTGCTCTCGTCTCTGTATACTCTGTCCAGTATCATTCCTATGGTTGTGTCGACTGGGACGTTGGTAAAAAGGGATTCAACGTCCAGGGAAGCGATGATTCCATCGGGCTGGGTAGATTTGATCAATTCTAGGAAATCTGCTGATGATTGTAGACTAAACTTACTTGGAGTGTATGGAGTTAGGAGTTCATTGAGTTTCTTTGCCAGGTGATAAGTTGGGGTTGGTATTTGGCTGATTATAGGGCGTAGTGGGTTACCTGGTTTATGCGTCTTAACATTTGTGTGCATTTCAATAAACTTCAAGGCGACTATGGCTTAGGATATGCCTACGGCAATGTTAAGACGCATAAACCAGGTAACCCACTACGCCCTATAATCAGCCAAATACCAACCCCAACTTATCACCTGGCAAAGAAACTCAATGAACTCCTAACTCCATACACTCCAAGTAAGTTTAGTCTACAATCATCAGCAGATTTCCTAGAATTGATCAAATCTACCCAGCCCGATGGAATCATCGCTTCCCTGGACGTTGAATCCCTTTTTACCAACGTCCCAGTCGACACAACCATAGGAATGATACTGGACAGAGTATACAGAGACGAGAGCACCCCCAAATTAGACATACCTGAGCCACACTTGAAAAGTCTTCTCGAAGCATGTACAAAGGAAGCCCCTTTCATCAGTACACAAGGAGACATGTATTTACAAATAGACGGAGAAGCAATGGGCTCCCCTTAGGAGTTTTATTTGCTAATTTTTATATGGGAACCATTGAAGATAGGGTCTTCAGTAGCAGACAAAAACCAACTGTATACTGCCGTTATGTAGATGACATATTCGTAATAGTAAAAGACTCAGATGAACTAATTGACCTAAAAAGACACCTAGAGAGAGAGTCAGTACTCCGATTTACACATGAAAATAGTGAAAATAACAGTCTGCCATTCTTGGATGTACTAATAACAAAAACAGGAACCTCTTTAAGCACCAACGTATATACCAAGCCCACCAACATAGGATTATGCCTGAACGGTAGAAGTGAGTGCCCCCAAAGATACAAAGCCAGTGTTCTCAATGCTTATATTCGTCGGGCGCTTACCCACTGCTCTGAATGGAGCAACGTGAGTAGAGAGTTTGAAAGAGTAACTCAGGTATTGGTGAACAACGGATATAGCAACGCGGAAATAAACGCTGCTATAAGAAGACACTTGGACCGTTGGTATAAATCAGAACCTAGAACAGAAACCACAACACCCCCAATAAAATTATATTACAAATCAACCATGCACAGCGAACATATAAAAGAGGAAAGAATAATGAAAGAAATAATCCGTAAAAGAGTAAAAAGCACTACTCCTAACCAAAACATAAACCTGATAATATTCTACAAAACCAAGAAGACTTCCGAACTCCTTATCAAAAACAGCCCGAAGCCGACGGAGAACCCTCTACAGCAGTCAAGCGTTGTATACATGTACACTTGCCCCCACGAAGGATGTAACCTTCAATGTAAGTACATAGGTATGACGTCGACCAAGCTGACGAGGCGTTTGACATGCCATCTTCAATCTGGTGCCCCTAGGAATCACATGAGACAAGCCCATGACATTACTCTAACAAGAGAAATGTTGAACAAGAATACTTGCATAATAGACAAAACCCAAGATTCAAGAAGATTACAAATTCTTGAGGCAATTCACATAAGAATAGAGCGACCTACCATGAACACCCAAATCACGGAACTATTTACTCTACCCACCATGAGAGTAAGGACAAGACAAGAACATATCGATGCCAACACAGAAGACAATGTCCAACATAACAGGCCAATTACACTGGATTAATCTTTGTGTTTAGATAGGAGATGCCTCGTATGGGCCAATAAGCCTTCTGCAGCCCCTATGTTTATCCCTTATGTATCCCCCCATGTTTTCACCTTCATTGTATTATCACCTGACCTAATGCGGGTATAAAATCAACTAGTATTGTAAGATCTGTTCACTTGAGAATGAACCATGGAGGTTCGAAACGTCGTGCAAATTATACAAATAAGTGTAATACACTCTATAGTAAATCACTTCTTTTCTTCACCTTAAAAGTACGAAAATGAGTTTTGGAGAACTCCTATTTCAATTAAGCCCTGATGCTAAGAAAATAGTTAGAGGGATAGAAGCCCTAAACCAGAAAATAATAAATACAGAATATGCGGTCATATTCAATGAAATATATATATATATATATATATATATATATATATATATATATATATATATATATATATATATGTCGTACCTAGTAGCCAGAACGCACTTCTCAGGATACTATGCAAGACCCGATTTGCCTAATAAGCCAAGTTTTCATGAATTATTTGCTTTTCGACTACCTAACCTACCTAACGTAACCTAACCTAACTTTTTCCACTACCTAACAAAACCTAACCTATAAAGATAGGTTAGATTAGGTTAGGTAGGGTGGTTAGGTTCGGTCATATATCTACGTTAATTTTAACTCTAATAAAAAAAATTGACCTCATACATAATGAAATGGGGAGCTTTATCATTTCATAAGAAACAAATTTGAGAAAATATATTAATTCAGGAAAAACTTGGATTATTAGGCAAATCGAGCCTTGCATAGTAGGCTGAGAACTGCATTCTGGCTACTAGGTACGACATATATATATATATATATATTATATATATATATATATATATATATATATATATATATATATATATATATATATATATATATATATATATATATATATATATGTCGTACCTAGTAGCCAGAACGCACTTCTCGGCCTACTTTGCAAGGCCCGATTTGCCTAATAAGCCAAGTTTTCATGAATTAATATATTTTCTCTAATTTTTTTCTTATGAAATGATAAAGCTACCCATTTCATTATGTATGAGGTCAGTGTTTTTTTATTGGAGTTAAAATTAACGTAGATATATGACCGAACCTAACCAACCCTACCTAACCTAACCTAACCTATCTTTATAGCTTAGGTTAGGTTAGGTAGCCGAAAAAGGTAGGTTAGGTTAGGTTAGGTAGGTTAGGTAGTCGAAAAACTATTAATTCATGAAAACTTGGCTTATTAGGCAAATTGGGCCTTGCATACTAGGCGGAGAAGTGCGTTCTGGCTATTAGGTACGACATATATATATATATATATATATATATATATATATATATATATATATATATATATATATATATATGTCGTACCTAATAGCCAGAACGCACTTCTCAGCCTACTATTCAAGGCCCGATTTGCCTAATAAGCCAGGTTTTCA
>NW_027189302.1:77095-84595 GCF_040958095.1 Procambarus clarkii | reverse complement strand
TAATTGAAATAGGAGTTCTCCAAAACTCATTTTCGTACTTTTAAGGTGAAGAAAAGAAGTGATTTACTATAGAGTGTATTACACTTATTTGTATAATTTGCACGACGTTTCGAACCTCCATGGTTCATTCTCAAGTGAACAGATCTTACAATACTAGTTGATTTTATACCCGCATTAGGTCAGGTGATAATACAATGAAGGTGAAAACATGGGGGGATACATAAGGGATAAACATAGGGGCTGCAGAAGGCTTATTGGCCCATACGAGGCATCTCCTATCTAAACACAAAGATTAATCCAGTGTAATTGGCCTGTTATGTTGGACATTGTCTTCTGTGTTGGCATCGATATGTTCTTGTCTTGTCCTTACTCTCATGGTGGGTAGAGTAAATAGTTCCGTGATTTGGGTGTTCATGGTAGGTCGCTCTATTCTTATGTGAATTGCCTCAAGAATTTGTAATCTTCTTGAATCTTGGGTTTTGTCTATTATGCAAGTATTCTTGTTCAACATTTCTCTTGTTAGAGTAATGTCATGGGCTTGTCTCATGTGATTCCTAGGGGCACCAGATTGAAGATGGCATGTCAAACGCCTCGTCAGCTTGGTCGACGTCATACCTATGTACTTACATTGAAGGTTACATCCTTCGTGGGGGCAAGTGTACATGTATACAACGCTTGACTGCTGTAGAGGGTTCTCCGTCGGCTTCGGGCTGTTTTTGATAAGGAGTTCGGAAGTCTTCTTGGTTTTGTAGAATATTATCAGGTTTATGTTTTGGTTAGGAGTAGTGCTTTTTACTCTTTTACGGATTATTTCTTTCATTATTCTTTCCTCTTTTATATGTTCGCTGTGCATGGTTGATTTGTAATATAATTTTATTGGGGGTGTTGTGGTTTCTGTTCTAGGTTCTGATTTATACCAACGGTCCAAGTGTCTTCTTATAGCAGCGTTTATTTCCGCGTTGCTATATCCGTTGTTCACCAATACCTGAGTTACTCTTTCAAACTCTCTACTCACGTTGCTCCATTCAGAGCAGTGGGTAAGCGCCCGACGAATATAAGCATTGAGAACACTGGCTTTGTATCTTTGGGGGCACTCACTTCTACCGTTCAGGCATAATCCTATGTTGGTGGGCTTGGTATATACGTTGGTGCTTAAAGAGGTTCCTGTTTTTGTTATTAGTACATCCAAGAATGGCAGACTGTTATTTTCACTATTTTCATGTGTAAATCGGAGTACTGACTCTCTCTCTAGGTGTCTTTTTAGGTCAATTAGTTCATCTGAGTCTTTTACTATTACGAATATGTCATCTACATAACGGCAGTATACAGTTGGTTTTTGTCTGCTACTGAAGACCCTATCTTCAATGGTTCCCATATAAAAATTAGCAAATAAAACTCCTAAGGGGGAGCCCATTGCTTCTCCGTCTATTTGTAAATACATGTCTCCTTGTGTACTGATGAAAGGGGCTTCCTTTGTACATGCTTCGAGAAGACTTTTCAAGTGTGGCTCAGGTATGTCTAATTTGGGGGTGCTCTCGTCTCTGTATACTCTGTCCAGTATCATTCCTATGGTTGTGTCGACTGGGACGTTGGTAAAAAGGGATTCAACGTCCAGGGAAGCGATGATTCCATCGGGCTGGGTAGATTTGATCAATTCTAGGAAATCTGCTGATGATTGTAGACTAAACTTACTTGGAGTGTATGGAGTTAGGAGTTCATTGAGTTTCTTTGCCAGGTGATAAGTTGGGGTTGGTATTTGGCTGATTATAGGGCGTAGTGGGTTACCTGGTTTATGCGTCTTAACATTGCCGTAGGCATATCCTAAGCCATAGTCGCCTTGAAGTTTATTGAAATGCACACAAATGTTAAGACGCATAAACCAGGTAACCCACTACGCCCTATAATCAGCCAAATACCAACCCCAACTTATCACCTGGCAAAGAAACTCAATGAACTCCTAACTCCATACACTCCAAGTAAGTTTAGTCTACAATCATCAGCAGATTTCCTAGAATTGATCAAATCTACCCAGCCCGATGGAATCATCGCTTCCCTGGACGTTGAATCCCTTTTTACCAACGTCCCAGTCGACACAACCATAGGAATGATACTGGACAGAGTATACAGAGACGAGAGCACCCCCAAATTAGACATACCTGAGCCACACTTGAAAAGTCTTCTCGAAGCATGTACAAAGGAAGCCCCTTTCATCAGTCCACAAGGAGACATGTATTTACAAATAGACGGAGTAGCAATGGGCTCCCCCTTAGGAGTTTTATTTGCTAATTTTTATATGGGAACCATTGAAGATAGGGTCTTCAGTAGCAGACAAAAACCAACTGTATACTGCCGTTATGTAGATGACATATTCGTAATAGTAAAAGACTCAGATGAACTAATTGACCTAAAAAGACACCTAGAGAGAGAGTCAGTACTCCGATTTACACATGAAAATAGTGAAAATAACAGTCTGCCATTCTTGGATGTACTAATAACAAAAACAGGAACCTCTTTAAGCACCAACGTATATACCAAGCCCACCAACATAGGATTATGCCTGAACGGTAGAAGTGAGTGCCCCCAAAGATACAAAGCCAGTGTTCTCATTGCTTATGTTCGTCGGGCGCTTACCCACTGCTCTGAATGGAGCAACGTGAGTAGAGAGTTTGAAAGAGTAACTCAGGTATTGGTGAACAACGGATATAGCAACGCGGAAATAAACGCTGCTATAAGAAGACACTTGGACCGTTGGTATAAATCAGAACCTAGAACAGAAACCACAACACCCCCAATAAAATTATATTACAAATCAACCATGCACAGCGAACATATAAAAGAGGAAAGAATAATGAAAGAAATAATCCGTAAAGGAGTAAAAAGCACTACTCCTAACCAAAACATAAACCTGATAATATTCTACAAAACCAAGAAGACTTCCGAACTCCTTATCAAAAACAGCCCGAAGCCGACGGAGAACCCTCTACAGCAGTCAAGCGTTGTATACATGTACACTTGCCCCCACGAAGGATGTAACCTTCAATGTAAGTACATAGGTATGACGTCGACCAAGCTGACGAGGCGTTTGACATGCCATCTTCAATCTGGTGCCCCTAGGAATCACATGAGACAAGCCCATGACATTACTCTAACAAGAGAAATGTTGAACAAGAATACTTGCATAATAGACAAAACCCAAGATTCAAGAAGATTACAAATTCTTGAGGCAATTCACATAAGAATAGAACGACCTACCATGAACACCCAAATCACGGAACTATTTACTCTACCCACCATGATAGTAAGGACAAGACAAGAACATATCGATGCCAACACAGAAGACAATGTCCAACATAACAGGCCAATTACACTGGATTAATCTTTGTGTTTAGATAGGAGATGCCTCGTATGGGCCAATAAGCCTTCTGCAGCCCCTATGTTTATCCCTTATGTATCCCCCCATGTTTCACCTTCATTGTATTATCACCTGACCTAATGCGGGTATAAAATCAACTAGTATTGTAAGATCTGTTCACTTGAGAATGAACCATGGAGGTTCGAAACGTCGTGCAAATTATACAAATAAGTGTAATACACTCTATAGTAAATCACTTCTTTTCTTCACCTTAAAAGTACGAAAATGAGTTTTGGAGAACTCCTATTTCAATTAAGCCCTGATGCTAAGAAAATAGTTAGAGGGATAGAAGCCCTAAACCAGAAAATAATAAATACAGAATATGCGGTCATGTTCAATGAAACATGTTTGAAAGAAAACCTGCTGCCAGTATACACCAATATATATATATATATATATATATATATATATATATATATATATATATATATATATATATATATATATATTATATATATATATATATATAATATATATATATATAATATATATATGTATATATATATATATGTATATATATATATATATATATATATGTCGTACCTAGTAGCCAGAACGCACTTCTCAGCCTACTATGCAAGGCCCGATTTGCTTAATAAGTCAAGTTTTCCTGAATTATATATTTTCTCTAATTTTTTTCTTATGAAATGATAAATCTACCCATTTCATTATGTATGAGGTCAATTTTTTTTTATTGGCGTTAAAATTAACGTAGATATATGACCGAACCTAACCAACCCTACCTCTAGCCTCTAGCTGGAAGAAGGGGGACCCATAGCCTCGGAGGAAACCACGCATAACGCATTAGAGGGAATGTTTAGATCCCCTCCAATACAGTTTCTGTGTGCTTTTCTCCTACCACCCCCTTCCTTTTTTATTTTTTGTGCTTTATTATGCATTTGATTGTTACAAGATATACCTGGGTTGATACAAAAATAATAATGCAAAAAGGTGCTTAAAGGTTATGGATCTCTTGAAAAACACAACAATGGGAAACATTGATGAATGTCACAGACGGGTTCGATCATTGTTGCAAGTCAAACACTTCTTCGAATTCCTCTGAAGTTGGACTAGTGCCCAAGACGCAACAGGCATTTCCCCTCTGAATCGCAACACTGAGGCGCTGGAACAAGAAACTTTTTGCTCTCTGGTCTTTTGTAGCGCTGATCAATTTGTCCCCCAATTCCTTCAGGAACTTCAATGCACATTTTCCCCACGAACCGAGGGTCTCCGAGCCGATCGGAACAAAGCTGTAGCAGTGTGCTAGACCTCTGTATTTAATAATTTTCTGCGATTCCCTGAAAGAAGCAGCACCACCGCTTTCACGTGTGCTGTAGTGGAGGTAGGTACTGGCCAGTGTGGCAGCGCACGTGCAGTCCCATACCACTTGCTTACCATCCTTCCAAGGTTGCAAGGTGACCCCATCAGGGCGCTTCTGAGGGTCGTTAGGTCTGGATAAGTGTGGTTCTCTTTGAGCCGGGCAGCGGGCTGTGGCGAGGCTCCTCTTGACGATGTCGTTGACTTCTTCATGTCTTGCGATTTTACCCTGTGATTTACGACATACCAGACCATGACGACCATATTGGTCTGCCATCGCAGTTCCGCAGATGCACCTATGTTCGGTGAGGATCGGGGCGGCAAGGCGAAGGGCAACTCCAATGCGGAGAGCGTCATGACTGAGGCGAGTTCCCAGGGCTGCATTGGGCACAGCAAATAAAAAATCCCCGGCGTGGGGTGCTGTTACCGCTAGGAGGCGGGCTTTGTTTTCAGCATCAGCGTTGTCAATCATTGCTGTAACAGTCTTTTCCATTATGGGGCTATCCCAGTGGGCCTGCTTGTGGTCTTTTGGGACTTGTGGTCGGGGTTGAGGGTCTGCAATGATGTCCTATTGTCTGGCTGCTTCGATGAACGTTTGATCATGAGTTCCCGCTGTCTCTCTCATACGCTCTGGTAGGATCTGCCCTACCAATTCCTTGGCTGCTGTACATGAGGATAAGAATGCTGGAAGTGCTACCTCAGTTGCCTTTCGTATGCCTATTCCTCCAAATCTCACTGGGAGTGTTGCTTGGTCCCACTGACTGTCATCTAAATCTAGGTTGAGCGCCTTCCTGAATATTGACCTGAGGAGCTCATCATAATTATCATTCATATTATAATTATCATAATTATCATTATCAGCTCATATATATATATATATATATATATATATATATATATATATATATATATATATATATATATATATATATATATATATATATATATAAAACACGTTTGTTCATTGTCACTAATCTCTGAAAGTTCTTCACCGATTGCTTTGAAATTTTCACACAATGTTCCATTCGCATCCGAGCAGGTTTTTTATATACATACTATATAAATGTCACGTCTGTGACAGTAAAAAAAAAAACTGCTTTTTCTGAAAAAATGTGTTTTTAATGTGTTTTTCACGTGAGGGAAATCTTCGAAACCTCCTTACCGATTGCTTTGAAATTTTAACACAACGTTGCATTCGAATAGGCTCGTCTTTTTATATACATACTTAATACATGCTTGACCTGTGACAGGTAAAAAAAGTGCAATTTTGAAAAACAGCGCCATCTGTTGGACGTAAGAGCAACACATGCTGTAATCTCCAAAAGTTCTTCACCGATTGCTTTGATAATTTGACACAACGTACCGTTCGAATACCCGAGTGTTTTTATATATCTACTATACAGATGCCACCCCTGTATCAGGTAAAAACATGAGTTTTTGAAAACTGGGCCATCTGTTGCTCATAAGACCATCACATGCTATAATAAATATGCTAGGATTCCAATTCAATGTTTCCGATTTCATTGATAAATACAATTATTATAAATTTCTATTATTTTTATTTTAATTTAGTTATTTTGTGTGACACTGCGTTGGAATTGAGCTGTGTTGTTTACCATACTGCTCATTTCGTGAGTATAGTTCATTTTTTTTTTATTATTTTTCATTTCGTTTGTTGAACTGTTTTTCTTATATTTCAGTGATAAGAACATCTGATGGGAACATCCACGAAGCAGTTACGCAAGAACTTACAATCGTGTATATCATTGCTCAATCTTTGATGACTTTGGTTACATTTTTTAAACAGTTTACAAGCATGAAAACTTGCCAATCAACTGTTGTTATTGTTATAAACAGCCTCCTGATGCTTCGGAGCTCCATGTAATAGCAACACACATACTGTTCTAAATATGTTACAATTCCATTTCAATGTTTCTAACTGCATTGATAAATTGAATTTTCATAGAATTTGATTTATTTCCATTTTGATTTAATTATTTTGTGTGAATTGCGTTGGAACTGAGCTGTGTTGTTTACCATACCATTCATTTCTTGAATATAGTTTTTTTTCGTATTTTCATTTAATGTTTTAACTGTTTTTCTTATATTTCAGTGATGGGAACATCAGATCACTTGATGTTCCCAATATTCTGATGGGAACATCAAACCATTCGGGAAGGCATCGGACGAGGGAGTGGGGAATGGTGGGGATGACGAGGGGACAAAGGAGGGGGTAATGATGGGGAAGGACGAGGAGATGCGGGGGTTTGGTATGGTGGGGACGAGGGAATGGGGGAATGGAGACTGATGGGGAGGACAAAGGGACAGGGGAGTGGGGCATGGTGGGAAGGAAGAGGAGATGGTGGAGTGAGGAATGGTGGGGAGGACGAGGGGACGGTGGAGTGGGGAATGGTTGCGAGGCCGAGAAGACGAGTGACGGGGGAATGCTGGGGAGGACTGGGGACAGGGGAGGTTGCTGTGACTCTTTAACGCACATGCGTTGCTCAGTAACAGCAACGCGTGGCCGGGTACTACTAGTATATATAAAAATGGAAATGTTCATTTGTTCAAAATAGCTATTCTCCGAAAGTTCTTCACCGATTGCTTTGAAATTTTCACACAATATTTAATTCGCATCAGAGCAGCTTTTTTTATATACATACTATATTAATGTCACGTCTGTGACA
Source organism: Procambarus clarkii (assembly GCF_040958095.1). Taxonomy (NCBI): domain Eukaryota; kingdom Metazoa; phylum Arthropoda; class Malacostraca; order Decapoda; family Cambaridae; genus Procambarus; species Procambarus clarkii. Next base: position 77,179 of record NW_027189302.1, on the reverse strand, counting down.
GGAAAAACAATTTTTTTGAAAAACTGTGTTTTTGATGTGAGAGAAATCTTCGAACCCTCTTTACAGATTGCTTTGAAATTTTGA
>NW_027189302.1:47095-69595 GCF_040958095.1 Procambarus clarkii | reverse complement strand
CTGCACTTGGACTAGATTTTATATGGTTGACCGTTACTCGCTGAGTCCTGTTTGACAGAAAACTGAGTATCCAGCGTCCTACTTTACCGGGTTATTCCCATTGACTTCATTTTGTGTGCTATCACGCCATGGTCACATTTATCGAAAGCCTTTGCAAAGTGCGTGTATATCACATCAGCATTCTGTTTTTCTTCTAATGCCCTCAGTGACTTTGTCGTAGTGCTCAAGTAAGCTGTGAGAGGCACGATCTTCCCGCTCGAAATCCATGTTGGCCTAGGTTGTGAAGGTCATTGGTCTCCATGAAATTGGTGACCTGACTCCTAATCACTCTCTCAAATACTTTTATGATGTGCCGATGTTAGTGCAACTGGTCTATAATTTTTTTGCCAATGCTTTGCTCCCCTCCCTTGTGTAGAGGGGCTTGTCTGCTACTTTAAGTGCATCTGGTATCTCCCCCGTGTCCAAGCTCTTCCTCCACACTATACTGAGTGCCTGTGCTACCGGCACTTTGCATTTCTTTATAAATATTGAATTCCATGAGTCTGGACCTGGGGCCGAGTGCATGGGCATGTTTTCAATTTCTTTTTCAAAATTTAGTGCGCTCGTGTTTATATCAGTTATATTTACAGGGGTTTGAATATCCCGCATAAAGAAATTGTCTGGATCTTCCACCTTCATGTTGTTTATTGGAGTGCTAAACATGTCCTCATACTGCTTTTTTAGGATTTCACTAATTTCTTTGTCATCCTCCGTGTATGAACCTTCACTTGTACGAATAGGTCCAATACTGGCAGTGGTTTTTGCTTTTGATTTCGCATATGAGAAGAAATATTTTGGATTTTTCTTTATTTCCTGAATTGCTTTCTGTTCTAACTGCCTTTCTTCAGTTTCATATGAGTGTTTCAATTTCCGCTCGATTTCTTCAATCTCCCTATTTAAATTATTCCTTCTTTGACGGGAAATTCGTGTCTGCATAAGCAGTTCCGTTATTTTTTTCCTGCGTTTATAGTGTCGTCTGCGTTCTCTTTCTACGTTAGATCTCTTTCTGGCTTTCCTCAAAGGAACATGTTTCAGACAGACTTGATACGCTTCTGAAGTCAGTTTTTCTATTCCTTCTGTAGGACTTGTATTATTTAGAACAGTTCCCCATGGAATGTTTGTAAGTTCCCTGTTTATTATCTCCCAGTCTATCCTTTTATTATTAAAATTGAATTTACTGAATAGCCCCTCTCGCTTTATCAACGTTTTAGGTCTATTCTGAGTATTGATGGTCGTTTGCACTTCAATGAGTTTGTGATCTGAGTATGTGGTATCTGATATCGTAATGTCTCTGATAATGTCTTCATTGTTCGTAAAGACCAGATCTAGAATATTTTCATTTCTCGTTGGCTCCGATATCTGCTGATTGAGTGAAAATTTGTCACAGAATCTAAGTAGTTCTCTAATCTGTGGTTGGTTAGGTCCTGATAGATTTCCTGGTATAATATTATTGTTTGCTATTTTCCACCTGAGACTAGGCAAGTTGAAGTCACCTAGGAAGATAATATCAGGTATCGGGTTCTCCAAATTATCAAGGCTATTCTCTATTTTGCTTATCTGTTCTGTGAATTCCTCAGCCGTTGCATCTGGCGGTTTGTATATTAGTATAATCACTAAATTTATTTTCTCTATTTTTAATCCCAGTACCTCTACCACCTCATTTGTAACGTTTAGGAGCTCCGAGCATACAAGGTCTTCCCTAATATACAGACCCACTCCTCCATGTGACCTAATTTTCCTATCACACCTGTATAGGTTATATCCTGGAATCCAGATCTCACTGTCCAACAATTCCCCTGCATGGGTTTCTGTGAAAGCTCCAAATACTGCATTTGACTCCGTGAGGAGGCCATTTATGAACTGTACTTTGTTGTTTGTTCTTGTTTTCAGTCCTTGTATGTTGGCAAAGATGAATGAGGTTACTCTATTAGTGATAGTTTGAATGGGAGACTTTTTCGGCAAGTCCATTATCGTGGACATAATGAGTTTGTTCTGACCAGTACTGATTGTTGTAGGGCAGTTTTCTGTCGTAGTTGTAGTTCCCTTTCGGTGGGTAATTGTATCTGTAATTCTGGAATGCAGTGGATCTGGCATCCAGTTCCATACACTCTCCATGCTGCTCCTTTTGAATTCTCTGCCGGTCTGGTATAAAAAATTTATAGAGTTTCCTCCAAATTCATTATCCTGCTTGCCACTCTTTATGTAGCGTTCCGTGCCTTTCACGTGAAAGTGTGGGCAGCTAAGGTCATAGCATTTTCTGTCCTCCAGTGAGGTTTGGCACATGTCAGGATGGAAAAACCTACATATTGATCCAAATCGACACTCACCTTTCCTAAGCATATTTAAACATTTTTTGGGATGTTGGTAACTGCATTCTAATCCTTTCTTATTACCAGCATATCTATGTCTGCATATGCCCTTTGCATAAAATTTGCATAAGTCTGTCCTTCTGTTCTGAATTGCTCTATCGAGAACCGTCGTGGTGTCTGTACCTATCGAGCTGTCAGTGCTGTCTGGTACACTTTCTAGTTTACTGTCATCTACATCCTGGCCTACTGAGTCAGAGTTTACAACTTCCTGAGTTTCAGCCTCAGTTTCATCCCTGACTATAGCCTCCGCCCCTTGTATATTAGAATTGTTGTTCCTTTCCCACTCCTTCTGGATGGCTGGTAGGCTTCCAATGAATGATGTTTTCCGATCATGCGTCATGTTATCTAGAAGGTTTTTTAGGATATTCCAAGCTGGCAGGTCATTTTTACACACCCAGAGCAAGTGGCCAGCTCTCAGTGCCGTAGTGTTACTCACTCCTGTACAAGCCGAATGGAATCTAGTCTTACAGATATAACATTCAATTCCCGTTACCTTCGTCTTTAAGAAGTTGTTACAGTGGCCACAAATTTGTTTATTTACTCCCATATTGCCTTGTTTTGTTGTATATATCTATATATTTATAATATTATATGTATATTGTATATTTGTAACAATATATATGTATATATATTTATATGTTTAATATTATAATATTATATGTATACGTATATTTGTAATATTATGTATGTTATTTTGTTCAAACTTTATGGCAGGTACTTAGCGTAGGTAGCGAGGCTGGTCCCCCGGTCGGTACAGGTGACCTCTTGTGGCCCAGGTTGATGTCACCAGTTTCCAGTTACCCGATTTATAACCACTGATGCCGCCTCTTGCCACTATTCTATATTTCTAGTATTCTATATTTATGATATTCACTTCCCAACTATATGTTGTGATACCCGTTCCACCTCACTGTTCCACGAATCACCGTTCACTATTTTTTTTTTTCCTAATACACGCATGTACACAAAGCCTCGTTCACTGGCCTCACACGCCGGTCTCCCGTTTATTCTCTATTTAACACAAAGTTCTATTGTTAATGACTATTTTCAATTTTCCAGCGGCTCACTATGAACTTTGTTATGTCTGTTAATCAGTAATCCACGGCAGTAGAAGTCTAAGAATCCCTTTTAATTGTCACGATTTTTAACGGAGCGCGCACGGCTACGTCTACCCCCTCCCTCGACTTCGACCTAATATACTCGTGTGTCCTATTGAGTGCGGACTCTGTCGACGCACTCAATATATATATATATATATATATATATATATTCTATATATATATATATATATATATATATATATATATATATATATATATATATGTCGTACCTAGTGCCAGAACTCACTTCTCAGCCTACTATTCAAGGCCGCCCGATTTGCCTAATAAGCCAATTTTTTCTGAATTAATATATTTACTATAATTTTTTTCTCATGAATGATAAAGCAACCCTTTTCTCTATGTATGAGGTCAATTTTTTTTTTATTGAGTTAAAATTAACGTAGATATATGACCGAACCTAACCAACCCTACCTAACCTAACCTAACCTATATTTATAGGTTCAAGGTTAGGTTAGGTAGCCAAAAAAAGCTAGGTTAGGTTAGGCTAGGTAGGTTAGGTAGACGAAAAAACGATTAATTCAAAACGAAAAAACATTAATTTTCAGTTGCATATTGTCCTGGGGACCATTCAGGCTTGTTCGCATATATATATATATATATATATATATATATATATATATTATATATATATATATATATATATATATATATATATATATATATATATGTCGTACCTAGTAGCCAGAACGCACTTCTTGGCCCTACTATGCAAGGCTCGATTTGCCTAATAAGCCAAGTTTTCCTGAATTAATATATTTTCTCTTATATTTTTCTATTGAAATGATAAAAACTACCCATTTCATTACGTATGAGGTCAATATATTTTTATTGGAGTTAAAATTAACGTAGATATATAACCGAACCTTAACCAACCCTACCTAACCTAACCTAACCTATCTTTATAGGTTAGGTTAAGTTGAGGTAGCCGAAAAAGTTAGGTTAGGTAGTTTAGGTAGGTTAGGTAGTCGAAAAACAATTAATTCATGAAAACTTGACTTATTAGGCAAATCGGGCCTTGCATAGTAGACTGAGAAGTGCGTTCTGGCTACTAGGTACGAGATATATATATATATATATATATATAGATATATATACTAGGTACGAGATATATATATATATATATATATATATATATATATATATATATATATATATATATATATATAGATATATATATATATATATATATAGATATATATATATATATATATATATATATATATATATATATATAATATATATATATACTATATATATATATATATATATATATATATATATATATGTCATACCTAGTAGCCAGAACTCACTTCTCAGCCTACTATTCAAGGCCCGATTTGCCTATAAGCCAATTTTTTCTGAATTAATATATTTACTATAATTTTTTTTCTCATGAAATGATAAAGCAACCCTTTTCTCTATGTATGAGGTCAATTTTTTTTTATTGGAGTTAAAATTAACGTAGATATATGACCGAACCTAACCAACCCTACCTAACCTAACCTAACCTATATTTATAGGTAAGGTTAGGTTAGGTAGCCAAAAAAAAGCTAGGTTAGGTTAGGCTAGGTAGGTTAGGTAGACGAAAAAACATTAATTCATGAAAACTTGGCTTATTAGGCAAATCGGGCCTTGAATAGTAGGCTGAGAAGTGCGTTCTGGCTATTAGGTACGACATATATATGTATATATATATATATATATATATATATATATATATATATATGTATATATATATATATATATATATATATATATATATATATTTTATATATGTCGTACCTAGTAGCCAGAACGCACTTCTCAGCCTACTATGCAAGGCCCGATTTGCCTAATAAGCCAAGTTTTCCTGAATTAATATATTTCTCTATTTTTTTTTCTTATGAAATGATAAAGCTACCCATTTCATTATGTATGAGGTCAATTTTTTTTTATTGGAGTTTAAATTAACGTAGATATATGACCGAACCTAACCAACCCTACCTAACCTAACCTAACCTATCTTTATAGGTTAGGTTAGGTTAGGTAGGTGTAGGTAGTCGAAAAAACATTAATTCATGAAAACTTGGCTTATTAGGCAAATCAGGCCTTGCATAGTAGGCTGAGAAGTGCATTCTGGCTACTAGGTAACGATATATATATATCTAATGTATATATATATATATATATATATATATATATATAGTATGTCGTACCTAGTAGCCAGAACTCACTTTTCAGCCTACTATACAAGGCCGTATTTGCCTAATAAGCCAAGTTTTCCTGAATTAATATATTTTCTTTAATTTTTTTCTTATGAAATGATAAAGCTACCCATTTCATTATGTATGACGTCAATTGTTTTTTATTGGAGATAAAATTAAAGTAGATATATGACCGAACCTAACCAACCCTACCTAACCTAACCTAACCTATCTTTATAGGTTAGGTTAGGTTAGGTAGCCGAAAAAGTTAGGTTAGGTTAGGTTAGGTAGGTTAGGTAGTCGAAAAACAACTAATTCATGAAAACTTGGCTTATTAGGCAAATCGGGCCTTGCATAGTAGGCTGAGAAGTGCGTTCTGGCTATTAGGTACGACATATATATATATATATATATATATATATATATATATATATATATATATATATATATATATATATATATATATGTCGTACCTAGTAGCCAGAACTCACTTCTCAGCCTACTATGCAAGGCCCGATGTGCCTAATAAGCCAAGTTTTCATGAATTAATGTTTTTTCGTCTACCTAACCTACCTAACCTAACCTAACCTAGCTTTTTTTGGCTACCTAACCTAACCTTAACTATAAAGATAGGTTAGGTTAGGTTAGGTAGGGTTGGTTAGGTTCGGTCATATATCTACGTTATTTTTAACTCCAATAAAAAAAAATTGACCTCATACATAGTGAAAAGGGAAGCTCTATCATTTCAAAAGAAAAAAATTATAGAAAATATAGTAATTCAGGAAAACTTGGCTTATTAGGCAAATCGGGCCTTGCATAGTAGGCTGAGAAGTGAGTTCTGGCTACTAGGTACGACATACATATATATATATATATATATATATATATAAATATATATGTCGTACCTAGTAGCCAGAACGCATTTCTCAGCCTACTATGCAAGGCCCGATTTGCCTAATAAGCCAAGTTTTCATGAATTAATGTTTTTTCGACTACCTAACCTACCTAACCTAACCTAACCTAACTTTTTCGGCTACCTAACCTAACCTAACCTATAAAGATAGGTTAGGTTAGGTTAGGTAGGGTTGGTTAGGTTCGGTCATATATCTACGTTAATTTTAACTCCAATAAAAAAAAATTGACCTCATACATAATGAAATGGGTAGCTTTATCATTTCATAAGAAAAAAAATAGAGAAAATATATTAATTCAGGAAAACTTGGCTTATTAGGCAAGTCGGGCCTTGCATAGTAGGCTGAGAAGTGCGTTCTGGCTACAAGGTACGACATATATATATATATATATATATATATTATATATATATATATATATATATATATATATATATATATATATATATATATATATATATATAATATATATATGTCGTACCTAGTAGCCAGAACTCACTTCTCAGCCTACTATTCAAGGCCCGATTTGCCTAGTAAGCCAAGTTTTCCTGAATTAATATATTTACTATAATTTTTTTCTTATGAAATGATAAAGCAACCCTTTTCTCTATGTATGAGGTCAATTTTATTTTATTGGAGTTAAAATTAACGTAGATATATGACCGAACCTAACCAACCCTACCTAACCTAACCTAACCTATATTTATAGGTAAGGTTAGGTTAGGTAGCCAAAAAAAGCTAGGTTAGGTTAGGTTAGGTAGGTTAGGTAGACGAAAAAACATTAATTCATGAAAACTTGGCTTATTAGGCAAATCGGGCCTTGAATAGTAGGCTGAGAAGTGCGTTCTGGCTATTAGGTACGACATATATATATATATATATATATATATATATATATATATATATATATATATATATTTATATATATGTCGTACCTAGTAGCCAGAACGCACTTCTCAGCCTACTATGCAAGGCCCGATATATATATATATATATATATATATAATATATATATATATATATATATATATATATATATATATATATATATATATATAATATATATATATATATATATATATATATATTTATATATATGTCGTACCTAGTAGCCAGAATGCACTTCTCAGCCTACTATGCAAGGCCCGATTTGCCTAATAAGCCAAGTTTTCATGAATTAATATATTTCTCTAATTTTTTTCTCATGAAATGATAAAGCTACCCATTTCATTATGTATGAGGTCAATTTTTTTTTATTGGAGTTAAAATTAACGTAGATATATGACCAAACCTAACCAACCCTACCTAACCTAACCTAACCTATCTTTATAGGTTAGGTTCGGTTAGGTAGCCGAAAAAGTTAGGTTAGGTTAGGTTAGGTAGGTTAGGTAGTCGAAAGAGCATTAATTCATGAAAACTTGGCTTATTAGGCAAATCGGGCCTTGCATAGTAGGCTGAGAAGTGCATTCTGGCTACTAGGTACGACATATATATATATATATATATATATATATATATATATATATATATATATATATATATATATATATATATATATATATATATATATATATATATATATATATATAAAACTTTCAGTTGCATATTGTCCTGGGGACCATTCAGGCTTGTTCGCATATATATATAAATATATATATATATATATATATATATATATATATATATATATATATATATATATATATATATATATATATATATATATATATATATATATATATATATATATATATATATCGGGCCTTGCATAGTAGGCTGAGAAGTGCGTTCTGGCTACTAGGTACGACATATATATAAATATATATATATATATATATATATATATATATATATATATATATATATATATATATATATATATATATATATATATATATATATATATGTCGTACCTAGTAGCCAGAACGCACTTCTCAGCCTACTATGCAAGGCCCGATTTGCCTAATAAGCCAAGTTTTCCTGAATTAATATATTTTCTCAAATTTGTTTCTTATGAAATGATAAAGCTACCCATTTTGTTATGTATGAGGTCATTCTTTTTTAATTGAAGTTAAAATTAACGTAGATATATGACCAAAAATAACCAACCCTACCTAACCTAACCTAACCTATCTTTATAGGTTAGGTTAGGTTAGGTAGCCGAAAAAGTTAGGTTAGGTTAGGTTAGGTAGGTTAGGTAGTCGAAAAAACATTAATTCATGAAAACTTGGCTTATTAGGCAAATCGGGCCTTGCATAGTAGGCTGAGAAATGCGTTCTGGCTACTAGGTACGACATATATATATATATATATATATATATATATATAATATATATATATATAATATATGTCGTACCTAGTAGCCAGAACTCACTTTTCAGCCTACAATGCAAGGCCAGATTTGCCTAATAAGCCAAGTTTTCATGAATTAATATATTTTCTCTAATTTTTTTCTTATGAAATGATAAAGCAACCCATTTCATTATGTAAGAGGTCAATTTTTTTTTATTGGAGTTAAAATTAACGTAGATATATGACTGAACCTAACCAACCCTACCTAACCTAACCTAACCTATCTTTATAGGTTAGGTTAGGTTAGGTAGCCGAAAAAGTTAGGTTAGGTTAGGTTAGGTAGGTTAGGTAGTCGAAAAGCAATTAATTCATGAAAACTTGGCTTATTAGGCAAATCGGGCCTTGCATAGTAGGCTCAGAAGTGAGTTCTGGCTACTAGGTACGACATATATATATATATATATATATCTATATATATATATATATATATATATATATATATATATATATATATATCGTACCTAGTAGCCAGAATGCACTTCTCAGCCTACTATGCAAGGCCTGATTTGCCTAATAAGCCAAGTTTTCATGAATTAATGTTTTTTCGACTACCTAACCTACCTAACCTAACCTAACCTATAAAGATAGGTTAGGTTAGGTTAGGTAGGGTTGGTTAGGTTCGGTCATATATCTACGTGGGGAAGTGGTTCAAATAGCTTCGGCTATCACTTCTTTATTGTACAGTCGTGATGGTCAAGCGAATTAAGGCGTCCCTGTACATACCGGTTGCGTTGCTCCTGGCAGTATGGGTTCGAGTCACTTCTGGGGTGTGAGTTTTCAGTTGTATATAGTCCTAGGGGACCATTCAGGCTTGTTTGCATTTGTGTTCCTCACGTGTGCCCCAAAGAATGAGTTCATTTGATAAAATGCTTTGCCCAAGATTAACATCCGAGTGCCGGCGGGGGAAGTGGTTCAAATAGCTTCGGCTATCACTTCCTTATTGTCCGGTCGTGATGGTCAAGCGGATTAAGGCGTCCCTGTACATACCAGTTGCGTTGCTCCTGGCAGTATGGGTTCGAGTCACTTCTGGGGTGTGAGTTTTCAGTTATATAATATATAACTTTTGTTATATATTATATAACTAATTATAGTTATATAATATAGTTATATAACTATAATTATATAATATAGGTATTATAGTTATATAACTAGTTATATAATATATAATATATAACTTCAGTTGCATATTGTCCTGGGGACCATTCAGGCTTGTTCGCACTTATATAATATATATATATATATATATATATATATATATATATATATATATATATATATATATATATATATGTCGTACCTAATAGCCAGAACGCACTTCTCAGCCTACTATTCAAGGCCCGATTTGCCTAATAAGCCAAGTTTTCATGAATTAATGTTTTTTCGTCTACCTAACCTACCTAACCTAACCTAACCTAGCTTTTTTTGGCTACCTAACCTAACCTTACCTATAAATATAGGTTAGGTTAGGTTAGGTAGGGTTGGTTAGGTTCGGTCATATATCTACGTTAATTTTAACTCCAATAAAAAAAAATTGACCTCATACATAGAGAAAAGGGTTGCTTTATCATTTCATAAGAAAAAAATTATAGTAAATATATTAATTCAGGAAAACTTGGCTTATTAGGCAAATCGGGCCTTGAATAGTAGGCTGAGAAGTGAGTTCTGGCTACTAGGTACGACATATATATATATATATATATATATATATATATATATATATAATATATATATATATATATATATATATATATATATGTCGTACCTAGTAGCCAGAACTCACTTCTCAGCCTACTATGCAACGCCCGATTTGCCTAATAAGCCAAGTTTTCATGAATTAATGTTTTTTCGACTACCTAACCTACCTAACCTAACCTAATCTAACTTTTTCCGCTACCTAACCTAACCTAACCTATAAAGATAGGTCAGGTTAGGTTAGGTAGGGTTGGTTAGGTTCGGTCATATATCTACGTTAATTTTAACTGCAATAAAAAAATTGACCTCATACGTAATGAAATGGGTAGCTTTATCATTTCATAATTAAAAAATTAGGGAATATATATTAATTCAGGAAAACTTGGCTTATTAGGCAAATCGGGTCTTGCATAGTAAGCTGAGGAGTGCGTTCTGGCTACTAGGTACGACATATATATATATATATATATATATATAATATATATATATATATATATATATATATGTCGTACCTAGTAGCCAGAACGCACTTCTCTGCCTACTATGCAATGCCCGATTTGCCTAATAAGCCAAGTTTTCCTGAATTAATATATTTTCTCTAATTTTTTTCTTATGAAATGATAAAGCTACCTATTTCATTATGTATGAGGTCAATTTTTTTTACTGGAGTTAAAATTAACGTAGATATATGACCGAACCTAACCAACCCTACCTAACCTAACCTAACCTATCTTTATAGGTTAGGTTAGGTTAGGTAGCCGAAAAAGTTAGGTTAGGTTAGGTTAGGTAGGTTTGATAGTCGAAAAAACAATTAATTCATGAAAACCTGGCTTATTAAGCAAATCGGGCCTTACATAGTAGGCTGAGAAGTGCGTTCTGGCTATTAGGTATGACATATATAATATATATATATATAATTATAATATATATATATATATATATATATATATATATATATATATATATATATATATGTCGTCCCTAGTAGCCAGAATGCACTTGTCAGCCTACTATGCAAGGCCAAATTTGCCTAATAAGCCAAGTTTTCCTGAATTAATATATTTTCTCAAATTTTTTTCTTATAAAAAGATAAAGCTACCCATTTCATTATGTATGAGGTCAATTTTGTTTTATTGTAGTTAAAATTAACGTAGATATATGACCGAACCTAACCAACCCTACCTAACCTAACCTAACCTATCTTTATAGGTTAGGTTAGGTTAGGTAGCCAAAAAAGTTAGGTTAGGTTAGGTTAGGTAGGTTAGGTCGTCGAAAAACAATTAATTCATGAAAACTTGGCTTATTAGGCAAATCGGGCCTTGCATAGTAGGCTGAGAAGTGCGTTCTGGCTACTAGGTACGACATATATATATATATATATATATATATATATATATATATATGTCGTACCTAGTAGCCAGAATGCACTTCTCGGCCTACTATGCAAGGCGCGATTTGCCTATTAAGCCAAGTTTTCCTGAATTAATATATTTTCTCTAATATTTTTCTCATGAAATGATAAAGCTACCTATTTCATTACGAATGAGGTCAATTTTTTTTTATTGGTGTTAAAATTAACGTAGATATATGACCGAACCTAACCAACCCTACCTAACCTAACCTAACCTATCCTTATAGGTTAGGTTAGGTTAGGTAGCCGAAAAAGTTAGGTTAGGTAGTCGAAAAAAAATTAATTCATGAAAACTTGGCTCATTAGGCAATTTGGGCCTTGCATAGTAGGCTGAGAAGTGCGTTCTGGCTATTAGGTATGACATATATATATATATATATATATATATATATATATGTCGTACCTAGTAGCCAGAACTCACTTCTCAGCCTACTATTCAAGGCCCGATTTGCCTAATAAGCCAAGTTTTCCTGAATTAATATATTTACTATATTTTTTTTCTTATGAAATGATAAAGCAACCCTTTTCTCTATGTATGAGGTCAATTTTATGTTATTGGAGTTAAAATTAACGTAGATATATGACCGAACCTAACCAACCCTACCTAACCTAACCTAACCTATATTTATAGGTAAGGTTAGGTTAGGTAGCCAAAAAAAGCTAGGTTAGGTTAGGTTAGGTAGGTTAGGTAGACGAAAAAACATTAATTCATGAAAACTTGGCTTATTAGGCAAATCGGGCCTTGAATAGTAGGCTGAGAAGTGCGTTCTGGCTATTAGGTACGACATATATATATATATATATATATATATATATATATATATATATATATATGTCGTACCTAGTAGCCAGAACGCACTTCTCAGCCTACTATGCAAGGCCCGATTTGCCTAATAAGCCAAGTTTTTCTGAATTAATATATTTTTTCAAATTTTTTTCTTATGAAATGATAAAGCTACCCATTTCATTATGTATGAGGTCAATTTTTTTTTATTGGAGTTAAAATCAACGTAGATATATGACCGAACCTAACCAACCCTACCTAATCTAACCTAACCTATCTCTATAGGTTAGGTTAGGTTAGGTAGCCGAAAATGTTAGGTTAGGTTAGGTTAGGTAGGTTAGGTTGTCGAAAAAACATTAATTTATGAAAACTTGGCTTATTAGGCAAATCGGGCCTTGCATAGTAGGCTGAGAAGTGCGTTCTGGCTACTAGGTACGAAATATATATATATATATATATATATATATATATATATATATATATATATATATATATATATATATATATATATATATATATATTTATATATATGTCGTACCTAGTAGCCAGAATGCACTTCTCAGCCTACTATGCAAGGCCCGATTTGCCTAATAAGCCAAGTTTTCATGAATTAATATATTTTCTCTAATTTTTTTCTCATGAAATGATAAAGCTACCCATTTCATTATGTATGAGGTCAATTTTTTTTATTGGAGTTAAAATTAACGTAGATATATGACCAAACCTAACCAACCCTACCTAACCTAACCTAACCTATCTTTATAGGTTAGGTTCGGTTAGGTAGCCGAAAAAGTTAGGTTAGGTTAGGTTAGGTAGGTTAGGTAGTCGATAGAGCATTAATTCATGAAAACTTGGCTTATTAGGCAAATCGGGCCTTGCATAGTAGGCTGAGAAATGCGTTCTGGCTACTAGATACGACATATATATATATATATATATATATATATATATATATATATATATATATATATATATATATATATATATATGTCGTACCTAGTAGCCAGAACGCACTTCTCAGCCTACTATGCAAGGCCCGATTTGCCTAATAAGCCAAGTTTTCATGAAATAATGTTTTCTCGACTACCTAACCTAACCTAACCTAACTTTTTTGGCTACCTAACCTAACCTAACCTATAAAGATAGGTTAGGTTAGGTTAGGTAGGGTTGGTTAGGTTCGGTCATATATCTACGTTAATTTTAACTCCAATAAAAAAAAATTGACCTCATACATAATGAAATGGGTAGCTTTATCATTCCATAAGAAAAAAATTAGAGAAAATAGATTAATTCAGGAAAACTTGGCTTATTAGGCAAATCGGGCCTTGAATAGTAGGCTGAGAAGTGCGTTCTGGCTACTAGGTACGACATATATATATATATATATATATATATATATATATATATATATATATATATATATATGTCGTACCTAGTAGCCAGAACGCACTTCTCAGCCTATTATGCAAGGCTCAGTTTGCCTAATAAGCCAAGTTTTCATGAATTAATTGTTTTTCGACTACCTAACCTACCTAACCTAACCTAACCTAGCTTTCTCGGCTACCTAACCTAACCTAACCTATAAAGATAGGTTAGGTTAGGTTAGGTAGGGTTGGTTAGGTTCGGTCATATATCTACGTTAATTTTAACTCCAATAAAAAAAATTGACCTCATACATAAAGAAATGGGTAGCTTTATCATTTCATAAGAAAAAAAATAGAGAATATATATTAAATTAGGAAAACTTGGCTTATTAGGCAAATCGGGCCTTGAATAGTAGGCTGAGAAGTGAGTTCTGGCTACTAGGTACGACATATATATATATATATATATATATATATATATATATATATATATAACTTTTTAGACACTCAACCCACCAGGGGACTCGAACACTGGCCAACAAGGTGGCAGTTGCATGCTGTATCCACTACGCTATACTTCAAAGCCATAAAGAGAGGTAGGAATTCTGGGGTATTTAACCAACCAGAATTCCAATCCTCTCCCAGGCGATGAGATAGTGTGGGACCTCGGATGCTCTTTCATCGGTTCCTGTTATATGGGAAAACTCAGTGCCAAATGCTTAATGCACAGACTACCCTATTCCAGTAGCTGAAGTTTATAACTTTTTAGACACTCAACCCACCAGGGGACTCGAACACTGGCCAACAAGGTGGCAGTTGCATGCTGTATCCACTACGCTATACTTCAAAGCCATAAAGAGAGGTAGGAATTCTGGGGTATTTAACCAACCAGAATTCCAATCCTCTCCCAGGCGATGAGATAGTGTGGGACCTCGGATGCTCTTTCATCGGTTCCTGTTATATGGGAAAACTCAGTGCCAAATGCTTAATGCACAGACTACCCTATTCCAGTAGCTGAAGTTTATAACTTTTTAGACACTCAACCCACCAGGGGACTCGAACACTGGCCAACAAGGTGGCAGTTGCATGCTGTATCCACTACGCTATACTTCAAAGCCATAAAGAGAGGTAGGAATTCTGGGGTATTTAACCAACCAGAATTCCAATCCTCTCCCAGGCGATGAGATAGTGTGGGACCTCGGATGCTCTTTCATCGGTTCCTGTTATATGGGAAAACTCAGTGCCAAATGCTTAATGCACAGACTACCCTATTCCAGTAGCTGAAGTTTATAACTTTTTAGACACTCAACCCACCAGGGGACTCGAACACTGGCCAACAAGGTGGCAGTTGCATGCTGTATCCACTACGCTATACTTCAAAGCCATAAAGAGAGGTAGGAATTCTGGGGTATTTAACCAACCAGAATTCCAATCCTCTCCCAGGCGATGAGATAGTGTGGGACCTCGGATGCTCTTTCATCGGTTCCTGTTATATGGGAAAACTCAGTGCCAAATGCTTAATGCACAGACTACCCTATTCCAGTAGCTGAAGTTTATAACTTTTAAAAGTTATAAACTTTTAAAAAAGTTATAAACTTCAGCTACTGGAATAGGGTAGTCTGTGCATTAAGCATTTGGCACTGAGTTTTCCCATATAACAGGAACCGATGAAAGAGCATCCGAGGTCCCACACTATCTCATCGCCTGGGAGAGGATTGGAATTCTGGTTGGTTAAATACCCCAGAATTCCTACCTCTCTTTATGGCTTTGAAGTATAGCGTAGTGGATACAGCATGCAACTGCCACCTTGTTGGCCAGTGTTCGAGTCCCCTGGTGGGTTGAGTGTCTAAAAAGTTATAAACTTCAGCTACTGGAATAGGGTAGTCTGTGCATTAAGCATTTGGCACTGAGTTTTCCCATATAACAGGAACCGATGAAAGAGCATCCGAGGTCCCACACTATCTCATCGCCTGGGAGAGGATTGGAATTCTGGTTGGTTAAATACCCCAGAATTCCTACCTCTCTTTATGGCTTTGAAGTATAGCGTAGTGGATACAGCATGCAACTGCCACCTTGTTGGCCAGTGTTCGAGTCCCCTGGTGGGTTGAGTGTCTAAAAAGTTATAAACTTCAGCTACTGGAATAGGGTAGTCTGTGCATTAAGCATTTGGCACTGAGTTTTCCCATATAACAGGAACCGATGAAAGAGCATCCGAGGTCCCACACTATCTCATCGCCTGGGAGAGGATTGGAATTCTGGTTGGTTAAATACCCAGAATTCCTACCTCTCTTTATGGCTTTGAAGTATAGCGTAGTGGATACAGCATGCAACTGCCACCTTGTTGGCCAGTGTTCGAGTCCCCTGGTGGGTTGAGTGTCTAAAAAGTTATAAACTTCAGCTACTGGAATAGGGTAGTCTGTGCATTAAGCATTTGGCACTGAGTTTTCCCATATAACAGGAACCGATGAAAGAGCATCCGAGGTCCCACACTATCTCATCGCCTGGGAGAGGATTGGAATTCTGGTTGGTTAAATACCCCAGAATTCCTACCTCTCTTTATGGCTTTGAAGTATAGCGTAGTGGATACAGCATGCAACTGCCACCTTGTTGGCCAGTGTTCGAGTCCCCTGGTGGGTTGAGTGTCTAAAAAGTTATAAACTTCAGCTACTGGAATAGGGTAGTCTGTGCATTAAGCATTTGGCACTGAGTTTTCCCATATAACAGGAACCGATGAAAGAGCATCCGAGGTCCCACACTATCTCATCGCCTGGGAGAGGATTGGAATTCTGGTTGGTTAAATACCCCAGAATTCCTACCTCTCTTTATGGCTTTGAAGTATAGCGTAGTGGATACAGCATGCAACTGCCACCTTGTTGGCCAGTGTTCGAGTCCCCTGGTGGGTTGAGTGTCTAAAAAGTTATAAACTTCAGCTACTGGAATAGGGTAGTCTGTGCATTAAGCATTTGGCACTGAGTTTTCCCATATAACAGGAACCGATGAAAGAGCATCCGAGGTCCCACACTATCTCATCGCCTGGGAGAGGATTGGAATTCTGGTTGGTTAAATACCCCAGAATTCCTACCTCTCTTTATGGCTTTGAAGTATAGCGTAGTGGATACAGCATGCAACTGCCACCTTGTTGGCCAGTGTTCGAGTCCCCTGGTGGGTTGAGTGTCTAAAAAGTTATAAACTTCAGCTACTGGAATAGGGTAGTCTGTGCATTAAGCATTTGGCACTGAGTTTTCCCATATAACAGGAACCGATGAAAGAGCATCCGAGGTCCCACACTATCTCATCGCCTGGGAGAGGATTGGAATTCTGGTTGGTTAAATACCCCAGAATTCCTACCTCTCTTTATGGCTTTGAAGTATAGCGTAGTGGATACAGCATGCAACTGCCACCTTGTTGGCCAGTGTTCGAGTCCCCTGGTGGGTTGAGTGTCTAAAAAGTTATAAACTTCAGCTACTGGAATAGGGTAGTCTGTGCATTAAGCATTTGGCACTGAGTTTTCCCATATAACAGGAACCGATGAAAGAGCATCCGAGGTCCCACACTATCTCATCGCCTGGGAGAGGATTGGAATTCTGGTTGGTAAAATACCCCAGAATTCCTACCTCTCTTTATGGCTTTGAAGTATAGCGTAGTGGATACAGCATGCAACTGCCACCTTGTTGGCCAGTGTTCGAGTCCCCTGGTGGGTTGAGTGTCTAAAAAGTTATAAACTTCAGCTACTGGAATAGGGTAGTCTGTGCATATATATATATATATATATATATATATATATATATATATATATATATATATATATATATATATATATATATATATATATATATATATATATATATATATATATATATATATCGTACCTAGTAGCCAGAATGCACTTCTCAGCCTACTATGCAAGGCCTGATTTGCCTAATAAGCCAAGTTTTCATGAATTAATGTTTTTTCGACTACCTAACCTACCTAACCTAACCTAACCTATAAAGATAGGTTAGGTTAGGTTAGGTAGGGTTGGTTAGGTTCGGTCATATATCTACGTGGGGAAGTGGTTCAAATAGCTTCGGCTATCACTTCTTTATTGTACAGTCGTGATGGTCAAGCGAATTAAGGCGTCCCTGTATATACCGGTTGCGTTGCTCCTGGCAGTATGGGTTCGAGTCACTTCTGGGGTGTGAGTTTTCAGTTGTATATAGTCCTGGGGACCATTCAGGCTTGTTTGCATTTGTGTTCCTCATGTGTGCCCCAAAGAATGAGTTCATTTGATAAAATGCTTTGCCCAAGATTAACATCCGAGTGCCGGCGGGGAAGTGGTTCAAATAGCTTCGGCTATCACTTCCTTATTCTCCGGTCGTGATGGTCAAGCAGATTAAGGCGTCCCTGTACATACCAGTTGCGTTGATCCTGGCAGTATGGGTTCGAGTCACTTCTGGGGTGTGAGTTTTCAGTTGTATATAGTCCTGGGGACCATTCAGGCTTGTTTGCATTTGTGTTCCTCACGTGTGCCCCAAAGATTGAGGTGATTTGATAAAATGCTATGCCCAAGATTACCATCCGAGTGCCGGCGGGGAAGTGGTTCAAATAGCTTCGGCTATCACTTCCTTATTGTCCGGTCGTGATGGTCAAGCGGATTAAGGCGTCCCTGTACATACCAGTTGCGTTGCTCCTGGCAGTATGGGTTCGAGTCACTTCTGGGGTGTGAGTTTTCAGTTATATAATAATAACTTTTGTTATATATTATATAACTAATTATAGTTATATAATATAGTTATATAACTATAATTATATAATATAGGTATTATAGTTATATAACTAGTTATATAATATAATATATAACTTCAGTTGCATATTGTCCTGGGGACCATTCAGGCTTGTTCGCACTTATATAATATATATATATATATATATATATATATATATATATATATATATATATATATATATATATATATATATATATGTCATACCTAGTAGCCAGAACTCACTTCTCAGCCTACTATGTAACGCCCGATTTGCCTAATAAGCCAAGTTTTCATGAATTAATGTTTTTTCGACTACCTAACCTACCTAACCTAACCTAATCTAACTTTTTCCGCTACCTAACCTAACCTAACCTATAAAGATAGGTCAGGTTAGGTTAGGTAGGGTTGGTTAGGTTCGGTCATATATCTACGTTAATTTTAACTGCAATAAAAAAAATTGACCTCATACGTAATGAAATGGGTAGCTTTATCATTTCATAATTAAAAAATTAGGGAATATATATTAATTCAGGAAAACTTGGCTTATTAGGCAAATTGGGTCTTGCATAGTAAGCTGAGGAGTGCGTTCTGGCTACTAGGTACGACATATATATATATATATATATATAATATATATATATATATATATATATATATATATATATATATATATATATATATATATATGTCGTACCTAGTAGCCAGAACGCACTTCTCTGCCTACTATGCAATGCCCGATTTGCCTAATAAGCCAAGTTTTCCTGAATTAATATATTTTCTCTAATTTTTTTCTTATGAAATGATAAATCTACCTATTTCATTATGTATGAGGTCAATTTTTTTTACTGGAGTTAAAATTAACGTAGATATATGACCGAACCTAACCAACGCTACCTAACCTAACCTAACCTATCTTTATAGGTTAGGTTAGGTTAGGTAGCCGAAAAAGTTAGGTTAGGTTAGGTTAGGTAGGTTTGGTAGTCGAAAAAACAATTAATTCATGAAAACCTGGCTTATTAAGCAAATCGGGTCTTGCATAGTAGGCTGAGAAGTGCGTTCTGGCTATTAGGTATGACATATATATATATATATATATATATATATATATATATATATATATAATATATATATATATATATTATATATATATATGTCGTACCTAGTAGCCAGAATGCACTTCTCGGCCTACTATGCAAGGCGCGATTTGCCTATTAAGCCAAGTTTTCCTGAATTAATATATTTTCTCTAATATTTTTCTCATGAAATGATAAAGCTACCTATTTCATTACGAATGAGGTCAATTTTATTTATTGGTGTTAAAATTAACGTAGATATATGACCGAACCTAACCAACCCTACCTAACCTAACCTAACCTATCCTTATAGGTTAGGTTAGGTTAGGTAGCCGAAAAAGTTAGGTTAGGTAGTCGAAAAAAAATTAATTCATGAAAACTTGGCTCATTAGGCAATTTGGGCCTTGCATAGTAGGCTGAGAAGTGCGTTCTGGCTATTAGGTATGACATATATATATATATATATATATATATATATATATATATATATATATATATATATATATATATAATATATATATATATGGGTTATATATGAGACTAACGTCGTCTATGCCTTCAAATGCCCACTTGGGGACTGTAAGCTCCAAAAAACCCAGTATATAGGCAAGACAACAACATCTCTTTCTAGGCGTTTAACGATGCATAAACAACAGGGCTCCATTAAGGAACATATAATCTCTTCCCATAACCAAACCATCGCCAGAGAAATCCTAGTAAACAACACAGAAATCATCGATAGATACAGCGATAGCAGGCGGCTTGACGTTTGCGAGGCACTACACATCAAGAAGTCAACACCAGCAATCAACAGCCAATTATTGCACAACTATATTCTACCCACCTCAAGACTCCGCTCCAATATAGAAGCATCAAGAAATATGGACCAATAGGCTTTCTACAAACACTTCTATTCAATATCCATTGTTTCGTGTTCTGTCTTGTGTTGATACTTTTAATACCCTATTAATATCCTCTAATGCCACATCATCCTTCCCACCTCACTCAAATGTAATGCCACATCACCCTTCCCACCTCACTCAAAAGTAGATATATATATATATATATATATATATATATATATATATATATATATATATATATATATATATATATATATATATATATATATTATATATATGTCGTACCTAGTAGCCAGAACGCACTTCTCAGCCTACTATGCAAGGCCCGATTTGCCTAATAAGCCAAGTTTTCATGAATTAATTGTTTTTCGACTACCTAACCTACCCAACCTAACCTAACCTAACTTTTTCGGCTACCTAACCTAACCTATCATATAAAGATAGGGTAGGTTAGGTTAGGTAGGGTTGGTTAGGTTCGGTCATATATCTACATTAATTTTATCTCCAATAAAAAAAAATTGACCTCATACATAACTAAACTGGTAGCTTTATCATTTCATAAGAAAAAAATTAGAGAAAATATATTAATTCAGGAAAACTTGGCTTATTAGGCAAATCGGGCCTTGCATAGTAGGCCAAAAAGTGCGTTCTGGCTACTAGGTACGACATATATACATATATATATATATATATATATATATATATATATATATAATATATATATATATGTCGTACCTAGTAGCCAGAACGCACTTCTCAGCCTACTATGCAAGGCCCGATTTGCCTAATAAGCCAAGTTTTTCTGAATTAATATATTTTCTCAAATTTTTTTCTTATGAAATGATAAAGCTACCCATTTCATTATGTATGAGGTCAATTTTTTTTTATTGGAGTTAAAATCAACGTAGATATATGACCGAACCTAACCAACCCTACCTAATCTAACCTAACCTATCTCTATAGGTTAGGTTAGGTTAGGTAGCCGAAAATGTTAGGTTAGGTTAGGTTGTCGAAAAAACATTAATTTATGAAAACTTGGCTTATTAGGCAAATCGGGCCTTGCATAGTAGGCTGAGAAGTGCGTTCTGGCTACTAGGTACGAAATATATATATATATATATATATATATATATATATATATATATATATATATATATATATATATATATATATATATGTCGTACCTAGTAGCCAGAACTCACTTTTTGGCCTACTATGCAAGGCCCGATTTGCCTAATAAGCCAAGTTTTCATGAATTAATTGTTTTTCGACTACCTAACCTACCTAACCTAACCTAACCTAACTTTTTCGGCTACCTAACCAAACCTAACCTATAAAGATAGGTTAGGTTAGGTTAGGTAGGGTTGGTTAGGTTCGGTCATATATCTACGTTAATTTTAACTCAAAAAAAAAAAAATTGACCTCATACATAATGAAATGGGTAGCTTTATCATTTCATAAGAAAAAAATTAGAAAAAATATATTAATTCAGGAAAACTTGGCTTATTAGGCAAATCGGGCCTTGCATAGTGGGCCAAAAAGTGAGTTCTGGCTACTAGGTACGACATATATATATATATATATATATATATA